>NW_022990158.1:1988308-2034078 GCF_902827175.1 Gymnodraco acuticeps
GACAAGACATGGATTTAAGGCGGAGACAGAATAAGTCTTTGTGGCACTCTTTGAATAATCTCCCGCTGAGATGCAAATCCCCGGATAAATGTGCGGAAACAAACGGGAAGATAAATAACAAGTTAAATAAATCTCATTTCATTGTTCGGGAGGGACGGGATAATTATTTTGATATTGTATAATCTTGCAGACATCATCAGTCCTCGAATGCGATGTTCCCTTGGAGACGAATGGTGCAATAAATAACACAATGATACAGTACTGTACTCGATATGGAATAGATTTGTACTCTTCGGAGACTCGCTGTGCGCACACACGAGAAAACACATAATTACAGTCTAGACCGCAGACGTTAACATGGTGCGTTTAAAAATCATTTTCTATTTGTCTTCTCCTTGTATGTTCTCGATCGCGGAGGTGTGTGTGTGTGTGTGTGTGTGTGTGTGTGTGTGTGTGTGTGTGTGTGTCTTACCAGAGCATCGGCCTTGTGCTTCAGTCTCTTGGCCTCCTGCATGTAGTAGTCAGCACTGTGGACTCTGGGAACACAGCGCAGGGAGAAACAACATAAACAGCTTGTTTGCACTGACACGTTGATTAACAAAAACTAATAAAAACATTGCAAAGTGATTTACATAATCATTGCGGTGAGTTATATACAGTAGCCTGCATACCTCAGGCTTAGTATAACCTTAGTCTAACAAGAAAACATGTTGTTTCATGAATAATGCAGCAGCCCTTTGGGACGAATAAGTAACAAGATGTATCATCTCTGCAACAACTGGACCAGTGGTGAAGTGCTTACAGATCCTTTACCTCATACACAGCATGATGAGGCTACACTGCCTCAGATCATCCGGTGCTTCAAGGTAAGACACGTTTCTGCTTGATTTTATCATTATGAAGTAAATGTTCATTTCATGTTTTAATGTTTGCCTGCCACCCATTATGATTCTTAGGGTTGCAGCCTGTCCTATAAAGTGCTGCCAAACCTTTACAAATAAAGTAGCTAGCACTATCTCCAAAAACTGCTAAAAGCTGCTAGATGACATCACACATTTGCATATTTTAGATGTGGAAAAGGTTGACCCGTTAAAGAGGCCCTATCATGCTTATTTTCAGGTTTACATTTGTATGTAGTGTCTCTACTGTGAACTGTTTCCATGCTCTAATGTTCACAAAGCTCTTTATTGTTCTCATACTGCCTGTGCTGCAGCACCTCTTTTCACCCTCTGTCTGAAACCAGAGCCCAGTCTGCTCTGATTGGTTGGACTGTAGGATTGTAGCCTCATTTACATGCACGGAAAGCTATAGCACACTATAGGAAAGGGAATACCCCCAAAAGTATAATAGGGCCTATCGAGCACATAAGAATGATTATGTATTACTTTGCAAAACTGCATATTTCTCTTTTGATTTTGTTCAGAAGTTTACAGTTATTACACTTTTGTTGAATATAAAACACTGAGAAATATCTTCTCAGTCTTGATTAGAAGTAAGAAGTTATCTCAACTTAAATAAAACAAATATTCTGACACCAAACGAGGCCTAATGCTGCATTCACACCGGACGCGATGCTGCGATTTTTGGGGGCGGCGCGATTACATGTAAAGTCAATGTAGAGACGCGTAGAGACGCGTAGAGATGCGGAGAGACGCGAATTCGCTCCGACGGCGCGCATGAAGTGGTGGACGCGGCCCGAATCATGCGATTGAGGCGATTGAAGTGGGCTGCGTTAAACGCCAGAGTTCAATTTTTTCAAATCGAGCGTCAAATTCACGTTGCGCGTTCTCGCGAAAGCCAATCAGCGTTGGGATTCCCTCTGACGTCCTGCTGTTGATCAGTTGTAAAGATGGAAGAGATGACCGTTGTGGCTGTGAGTGGGTTCCCGGATATATACGATACAATGTCGTATATCTACCGGGACCGCAACAAGGAGGAGGAGAATAAGAACCCAGACACGACGGCGTTTGTCGCTACGTTTGTAGGACTTCCACAGGAGGAATATTCGCATTGCGTCCGGTGTGAACGCAGCATAACATTTATATGTGCAGTGGAATTATGTAAACACACGCCCATTGAAAAGGGGAAACACCTGCTCACTAATAACACAGGAAATCCAGAGATTACTTTTACAAGCATTATACAGACTCAAATGTCTAGTGAACAATGAGGAGAAAAACATGAGAAATGTGTAATTATACAAATAAAAAACTAAGAATACATTGCAGTTCATATCCACCATCCTAATGTGTATTAGTGTATATAAAGTGTTGGTGTGTTTCTACGTACGTGTCGCTGAATGACAGTCTGGGTCGGCGAGGTTCCGACCACACCTCCGAGTCTGACGGTCCGTTGGCATGGTAACTGTCTCCACTGGGCTTCTCATTGCGGGTATCAACTTCCTGCAGTCAAGACAGGATAAAGAATGGTTATGGTATTAGAGAAACTTGAACCTTTAGTATGTTGGCTTCTGATTCTCAGTGATGGATTCATTTAGTTAATGAATTGTATTGCTGGCATTCTAATAAAAAGGGGTTTAAAGAATGTAGAGAAACTATTTAGAAAGTGAATTTACATTTGTGCAGAAAGAGATTTTTATTCTAAAAAACTTCTGAAATGTTTAATGAAAACCATGCACAATGCATCTTAAAGATGTTAAGAATATCTTTCTATGAACATTATTTAGGTAGTTTACGTGGAAATCTTTTTTGTAGAATCTTTTGCATCTGTCTATTATTTTAAAGCGTTACCATATTTATAACTACAGTATAAGTATAATATATTCTACTCCACTACATATTAGAGGATTTTTTGTTCTTTTTTTGTATAACTTTATTTAGTTATAACTTGGCATATTTAGATTTCTGATACAGAATTATGTTAACTGAAAAAATGTCAAGGTCAACACAACAATGCATTAACAGTTATGACCTAGAAATATAATTATGAAGGTCTGTTCTGCATTTACTTTGACTTTTGTTACCCTAAATATATTTGTGATACTGATACTTTTGTTCTTTTGAATACTTCTTACTGGTAAAATGTGGAATGCATTGACTTTCAGTTGTACTGTATAAATACTATACTGTAGCATTTTCAGTTGGTATACAACATTCTTCTTCTACCGCTGAACCAAATACGGATATGAGGATATGTTTGAGTGACTTTGGCTCTGAAACTCCTGAGGTGAGGACATATGAGTCGCTTCAGTGGAGATGTGTGTCATGCAGTACATCCTGGCATGTCATTAACTCCACGGTTATTTCTGGAGCCGTGTCAGTGTCAGGTGAGAAACTCCATTTTGCACGGAGATAATGACAGTACAGTACTATTCTCCTAACATGGTGACAGTGTGCAGCGGTGGGAAAGTGCTGAGATCATTTACTTGGGTCAAAGAAGTTATACCGCAGTTTAAAAATACTCCATTAAAAGTAAAAGTCCTGGGTTCCATATGTTTGTTAAGTAGAAGTACAGAAGAGTTATCCGCAAAGTGTACTTTAGGTTTAAGTAGTCCTCATTAGCTCTTTTAAAAGTGTCTTATAATTATAGAACATCATATTGTATTTTTATCAATTACAAATACAGTACATATAAGAGTTTTTCAATTATGTATTTTGGTCAAAGTAAAGCAAATGTAGATACTTTGTGTACTACATTACATTACATTACATTACATTGCATTTAGCTGACGCTTTTATCCAAAGCGACTTACAATAAGTACATTCGACCAGGAAGACACAACCTTGAAGAAAACAGAATCATATAAGTATATCAGGTTTCATAGAGCCAAACATTTCAAGTGCTACTCAACAGGCTTTAGGTAATCCAGTCCTTTATTAGTATAAAAGTGCTTCGTTAATCGTTCTAACGCTCGAAGTGGAGTCGAAAGAGATGAGTTTTCAGTTTGCGCCGGAAGATGTGCAAGCTATCTGCCGTCCTGATGTCAATGGGGAGCTCATTCCACCATCTTGGAGCCAGGACAGCAAACCCACGTGTTTTCGCCGATGGGAACTTGGGTCCCCCTCGCAGCGAGGGCGCAACGAGTCGTTTGGCTGATGCAGAGCGTAGTGCACGCGCTGGGGTGTACGGTTTAACCATGTCCTGGATGTAGGAAGGGCCAGATCCATTCGCAGCACGGTAAGCAAGTACCAGTGTCTTGAAGTGGATTCTAGCAGTTACCGGAAGCCAGTGAAGGGAGCGGAGGAGCGGAGTGGTGTTGGAGAATTTAGGAAGGTTGAAAACCAGACGAGCCGCTGCATTCTGGATGAGCTGCAGAGGTCGGATGGCACATGCAGGTAGACCAGCCAGGAGGGAGTTGCAGTAGTCTAGGCGTGAGATGACGAGAGCCTGGACCAGAACCTGAGTCGCTTTCTGAGTCAGCTGGGGACGTATCTTCCTGATGTTGTAAAGCGTGTATCTGCAGCAACGGGTTGTAGCAGCGATGTTTGCAGTGAAGGACAGGTTGTTATCTAGGGTCACACCCAGATTCCTTGCAGTCTGAGTCGGGGAAACAACTGAGGTGCCGATGTTGATTGTCAGGTCAAGAGTTGGACAATCTTTTCCCGGGAGGAAGAGCAGCTCAGTCTTGTCAAGGTTGAGCTTGAGGTGGTGAGCAGACATCCACTGAGAGATGTCAGCTAGACAAGCAGAGATGCGTGCAACGACCTGGGTCTCTGAGCGGGGAAAGGACAGAATTAATTGGGTGTCGTCAGCGTAGCAGTGGTAAGAAAAACCATGCGGGCTAATGACTGATCCGAGCGAGTTTGTGTACAAGGAGAAGAGGAGGGGACCAAGAACAGAGCCCTGAGGGACCCCCGTAGTTAATTGACAAGGGTCGGACTCAGACCCTCTCCAAGTCACCCTGTAGGTACGGTCTTTCAGGTATGAGGTGAGGAGGGAAAGTGCAGAGCCTGAAACTCCAAGTTTTTGGAGAGTGCGAAGGAGGATCTGATGATTCACCGTGTCGAATGCAGCAGACAGGTCCAACAGGATGATGACAGAGGAGAGGGATGCAGTTTTGGCAGTGTGCAGTTCCTCCGTGACAGCAATGAGAGCAGTTTCTGTGGAGTGACCTGCCTTGAAACCAGACTGGTGCGGATCCAGAAGGTTGTTCTGATTGAGATAACAGGAGAGTTGTTTAAAGACAGCGCGTTCAAGTGTTTTAGACAGGAACGGGAGGAGAGAGACAGGCCTGTAGTTTATAACATCAGACGGGTTGAGAGTGGGTTTCTTTAGGAGAGGGTTTACTCTTGCCTCCTTGAGACTGTTTGGAAAGTGACCAGAAGTTAGAGAAGAGTTGATGAAATGGGTGAGAAACGGTAGAATATCAGGAGCGATAGTCTGAAGGAGGTTTGAAGGGATAGGGTCCAGAGGACAGGTGGTAGGGCGGGCAGAGGTAATGAGGGTAAGAACCTCACTTGGAGAGAGAGGGGAAAAGGAGGTAAGTGTGTTGGTGGAAGGAGGGTCTGGTGACCCAGCGGTGAGTAAAGGTGAGTCAGAAAAAGAAGAGCGAATATCATTAACCTTTTTTTCAAAGTGGGTAACAAAGTCGCTTGACAGAAGTGAGGAGGGGGGGAGGAGCTTTTGGAGGGTCCAAGAGGGTGGAGAAGATGGAAAATAGTTTTTTAGGATTGGAATAGGAAGATTGGATCTTATCTTGAAAGAAAGTGCTTTTTGCCTGAGAGATTGAAGCAGAGAAAGAGGAGAGGAGAGCTTGATAGGTTAGGAGGTCGTCACGGTGTTTGGATTTCCACCATTTCCGCTCTGCTGCCCTAAGGACGGTTCTATTAGCACGCAGTGCATCATTTAGCCAATCTAGCTAATCTACTACCGAGTAGATTAGAAGTAGTTTATACTTATTTATCATATACACACATGATGTTATTTATGTAAAATATAACTAATCAATTCAAATATCAAATACATGTAGCGGGATGAAAAGCACAAAATGTTAGTGGAGTATAAAGTGGCAGATAATGGGAATACTCAATTACAAGTACCTGAAAATTACACTAATTAATGTACTTAGTTACATCCAATCACTGATAGCTCAACTTTGTATATATCTTAAAAACTTGGTATATTATTTTCATGAGAACAATTACTTTTATGTACTTATTTACATACACTCAAATATTTTGGAGTACTTACGCTGCCGTTCCTCGCATGTGATGACGCCTTTTCTTCCCCTCTCTTGTGTCTGTGTGAGGAAGAGGAGGAGGAAGAGGAGGAGCAGGGCAGTGTGGCAGCGCCCTCCTGGCTGAGAGAGGAACTGCTGTCACACGTTCGTTTCCGAGGGGGGCCGTCAGAGAGCGGGGACAGGAGGGGGGGGAGCAGCTTGTCGTCGCGCCGCCGAGACTGCTTCCTGTTTAATGAGCTGCTGAACACAAAGAGGGAACAAAAGGTGTGACTATTAATGTATTTATTATAAAGATTTCTTTCTTTAGGAGATGTGCTCTAATTAGTTGGCCTACTCGTGGTTATAGCTAATGTGTGATTTCTCAACTTGACACCTTACTGTAAAAGTAGCATGTGAGGATGAGGTGTGAGACGATGCTGAAAGTCCCATTGGCTGCTAATAATGGTTGCTTTTCAGGTCCTGTGGACATTTTCAAATCAAGAGTTTGGCTTGTTTGAACTTCTTCACATATCAAAACAAATGATCACACATACTCTTGAAATCATCTTTCATCTTGAAAATAAACTGTACCTAAGATATAAAACATTGGCGAACTTTAGAAATGTCTAATTAACCATTTTTGGCAATAATAACAAACACACATGTTCTTGTAAAAAGGGAGTCTGGTGATGCTAAAGGCCTTAAAGACACTTAGGATGTCAGGCTGCCTCCTGCCTCCTCAGCTATTAACACACCAGCTGAAGCCTCAATATCAATGTAAAAACATCTGCTTGGGGGATTCTGCTGCAATCACATTTGACCCTCTGTCAGTTTCAGAAAAATGACAGCACTTAAGTGTTTTAAAAAAAAAATGTTGTGACAAAATTATCCCTTATATTGCAGATCTTTATAGAACATACACTGACTCTGGTGTATCTCAACCTGAATCTATTGAGCAATGTAAAACATGTTTCATGATATTTAATATTCAATACCAAGGCCAAGAAACTTTGTGTATCAGTGACCTGTGTTTTTTCTTGACTGTAATTCCTGTTTGGATAACCTTTGGATAGAAGAGAGGGTTCCGGAACAAAGCTGATCATAAAGTATAATTTTAGTTGTTTGGATTTTTGAGTTTGAGTTTTTCTGACGCTGTATTTCTTGCTCCTTGGACACAGACCAAGTGTCGGGGTCCTGAGGTCCTGCTGTATGCCTGTTTGCATTTTTTCAAAGGAGCTTGCCCTTCTCCATTTTTACCAAACAGATCCTTCCAGATCAGGGCTGCACATGACTGGTGCGCAGGTGCGCACCTCCGCCAAAAAAAGAGCACCGTGTCATTTGAAAAAAGGCGCATTTGCGTACCAACATTGAGAGAGAGAGAGGGAGAGAGAGAAGAGAGAGAAGAGAAAAGAGAGAAGAGAGAGAAGAGAGAAGAGAGGAGAGAGAAGAGAGAAAAGAGAAGAGAGAGAGAGAAATATATTTGCGAGTTGCATATGAACCCAGGGCCGGCCCGTAGCACTGGCGTAATAGATGTTCGCCTAGGGCGCCAGATCTGTGGAGGCGCTGCGCTGGCAGCTCTGGGAGGGAAAAAAACATTTTTGACCGTTGGTGCTCATCCTAATTTTCGGCCTTGATGTAACAATATTCACAATTAAGTAAATGTACACCGTTTTCACCCCGGTTACACGTTTCATTTGCCCTGTACGATGGGCGCTGTAAGTGATGAAAATGGGGGATGTTGGCTTATCTGGCGCCCGCAGCTCACAGCCAAAGTGCGAGTGAGCGAGAGAGAGAGGGAGGGTGCACCGGTACCGGCGCTGTTGTTATTAGGATCTGGTGCTAGCTGCTTTAACGGATATAAGAAGAAGATGTTTCTACAATAATGTGGAGGGAGAGTCCTCTCCAGTCAGACTGAGAGGCTGATAACTACAGCTCAGTGAGGTAAAGGACTCTGAGTGTTTAGATAGTTAACTTTAGTCTAAGTTCAAACGGTTTGGTCACAATTTATGTAAACACATATTTCCAAGGCTCTCCTTTATAATTATTGGGATGAACAGGTTTGAAATCATTCCAATGTATACTATAGGACAGTAACCAAAAAATATCCTTTAAAACTGGAGAGATAAAAACAAATGCATAAATAAATAAATGTTAAGGTAAAATAAGATATGAATGAACAACATAAATAAAATAAGTTACATTCATTTGTTATTGGCTATGGTAGGTTATTGGTTATGTTCACATACTTATTTGATTACATCCACTTGTCTAAGATGACAACAGAGACTTTCGACCCAAACCCAGCTGTTGACTTGTGGATGCAAGCAGCTAATCGCAGACTCAACCAGAGAGAAAGAAGTAGGCCTACATCATCAGCTACCATGTCTGACCGAGAGGAAGACAGTGAGGAGAACAGTCAGGAGGGTAGTGAGTGATGACAGCTGGTCGTGCTAATGTTGTCTTGTGTTCACCTCTGCATGTGTGTTCTGTGTTCACCTCTGCATGTGTGTTCTGTGTTCACCTCTGTGTGTTCAGTGCCGTGTGTCTGGCAAATAAAGTCAAGACCCCCTCAAAAGTTACGGTTTATTTCATTTTAAGGATGAGCACCAAGCAACATCTCCAGGTGCTCCTTTGAGAACCAGGGCAAAAAAGTTATGTGCAACCCTGTTCCAGATGCTCCGTCTCCTCAGCTGAACTCTGACTCCACTAAACGCCCTTGAACGCTGATGACTTTTCCTTGGACTTCCTTTCTGGGACTTTACTAACGGGCATGTTTATAAAAAGAAAAGCCTATAGAAAAACTGTATCGTCGTTTAAAAAAAAAATGAAAGTCCCATTGATTTACTGTATGCTTGCATGGAGGGTCAGGAGGAGGCCTGTTTTTCAAAATAAAAGGGCCAGAAAATAACTGCATCGTTTTGCAAAGCTCAGGTTTAGGCCTTTTATTTGAATTAAAGGCCCATTGAGTTACTGTTTCCTTGCTCAGGAAGAGACCTGTTTTTTCAAAATAAAAGGCCAAGAAAGTAACTATATCATAACAGTAAGCTCAGGTTTAGTTTTTCTTTAAATGAGCCCTAAAGGCCGCTACACACCAACCTGAGACCAAAGAACACGTACCGAAGGCGCCCCGACTTTTACGTCCGCTACGCCGCCCGCCTACGAACACACGCAAAGACTTCAGTCGACGAGTGGCAATAACTGTCCTTACCAGCAGGCAGCGGTAGTGTGTATTCGTCATTCAAAAGAGGCAACAGCCAATCAGAGTGATTTATTTGGCTGACTTTCTTTGGCCGCGGGAGGCCGTGGGAGGTGTGAAAATGTGCCGTAAAGCAACAACGGTGCGGGACACACTAACCTGAGTAGGGCGCCGCGAATGCCCGACTGCCTCTGACGGCCTCTGACTCCCAAAATCGGGTAGGTGTGTCAGGGCCTTTAAAAGCAACAGTAGGCTACAGTTACTTCTATCGATACTCACTGAGTGCTGGCAATACTAGCTTTGGAGTGCTAACATTTCTTGAAAGGGAATTGTATAGTTTTGACTACCTGCCATTAATTGTCCAATTTCTCTTTTCACACAACAAAACACCTGAGGAGAGTTTGTCTTTGCATTTCCTCTACCAATGCTTCTTCCGCTCAAGCGTTACACTATGTTTGAAGTTTTTTGGGGAACCTTTTTTCTGCTTTTTAAGAGTTTGGATTGGGTAAACATATGAACTTAGCATAACAGTGTAGTGTCAGACTGATGGCACAGGATGTGGGGGATATGCACATACATTGATTTTACTTTCTCTGTCTTTGCCATCAAAATACGTCATTAACATAAAACAAAAGTCCTTTCGAAGACACAACGTACTGATCTTTGCGATGATGCTCATTTGCAGGGAAAGGTGCAAACTTTCCTCCTAATATATGCATATTACCTTTTCATTAATACGTGCAAATTGCATAGGAGACTTTAACAGTGTGTATCTATCTTGCAGATGCTGAGAGATATTTTCCTTCTCAGATTGTTGTTCTTCTGCTGGAGCATCGACCATTAATTCCCCCCGCTGCCGTATCGTTGCTCTTGTGACTCATACTGTTTGCAACACAACAGATAATATTTTTATGTTTTTCCTCTGCCTGGAAACTCTGGGGGTTTGATGCAGCGAGAAAAAGTTGCTGAGCTTGCAGAACAGAGCCCCGGGCCCCGACATTAGTGATAATATACAAAACCGCCGAGACAAAGACTAATTAGCTGCTGCGGAGCCAACCGTGTGTGAGTGTGTGAGTTATATGTGTGTGTGCACTCTTTGTGTCTGTGTACAGCATAATTGATGTGCGCAAGCTGTTTGTGTGCATGACTATGCTAATTTGTGTGCGTTTGTGTGTGTGTGCCTATCCTTAAGTGGATGCCGGTGTGTGTGTGTGTGTGAGAGAAAGGGATACTAAGTTAAGAAAAGGTACAGCCTCGTAGCACCAAATGATCACAGTAGATCTGCCAAATATGCCTCTGCAATATATTTACAATGACTCAGCAGTTCAAGATTTGTGTCCAACTTTAATCAAACTGTTGTTTTCTTTGTCTGCTACAGTACACATCTGTGCTTCGTTAGCCACGTGTCCAATTTTTTAATGTATGTTCTATTTTGTAGAAATACATTTCGACTGAGGACTTTGTCACAGTATTCATGCTACACAACGCGAAAGCTACAGATTTGAACCTAAATTAGCTTTATTTTCCTTAAGTCTCCTTCTTATCTCACAAACATGAACCTTTCTTTTCCAGCTCGGTGAACAACAAACAAAGAAGCATTCCATGCGGAAAAGCGAGGAAATTGCGTGAAGCCGTCTCTCGATAGCCAATCAGCGGTTAGAATCTCTGCCTGTTTTCACTGACATACTGACGTTGTTGAAGCAAAGAACAGAGCCTTAAAGACCTTACATTTGTACAGGTACAACATCGTTTAAGTATGTATGTGTACAGACTGTCTAAGGCGCGAAAAATAAAGTCACTGTTTTGTTTATGTCCAAATATGTAAAGTTTGGACAAAGCAGCTGTGTCCTGTAATGATCCGATGTCTGATTGAACAGAGTGATGCTAACGGTCAGGAGTCAGATCAGGAGCTGCTGAATGTGTCTGAACGGGATGATCACATCCTCCACTTTACAGCTTCCATAAAAAGCCTCTCAGACGTCTGCCGTACCATGTCACGGTTCAAGTCCCGGTCAGCCCCCCCCCCCCTCCTCTTTTCCTCCCACCTCTCCTTGCTCTTCACTCGTTGATAGCACGGAGATGCTATAAAAACATGTTCTTAGTGGATGTCACACTGATGTTTATTTATAGCCACATCCAGCTTACGTCTGTTTTTAATAATTAACTCGGAAAGCTGAACTCAGTTCCTGTGTCGCAGCGGGGATTGAACGTTCCCCTACAGGGTCTTACGTCACCTCATTAGAAATGTTTAGCCCTCCTAAAAATACCCAGGAAACTGGTCCGATTGCCTCTACTAGGATGTGTTGTTTAGGGGAAGAATGAGGAAGTTGAGCTTTTTGTTGTAGTTATTATTTCATCAGATGTTTGTCATGTAAAGCCGCCATTTTTATTTTAAGGTAGGGTATTTGATATTTTGATTCAAAGTGAGCATGCATACCTTTCCTCCCTGTGTGCTAATGTTACCTACACACTATAGGACCCTCAAAGTCATCAGGTCTCATCTGATCACAGAACAACACTGTGTAATAATGGGGACTAAGTCCATGTGTTTCTTTGGTAGTTGTGTGTTGTCATAAGAAGACATTTACCAGTCTTGTCTTTTTGCTCTCCAATCTACATCACAAAGCACAAGCACACACCGTAGATATTTTCTCCAAAAATGTATGTCGGCAAGTTAGCAATCCAAGTTGTTTATCCATCCCATTTGAAGAAAAAACCAAAGAAGAAAAAGAAGGATATGCGGAATGAATGGGCAGCAAGGATCTACTCTTCTGCAGCAGAGTGTGTTTTTGCTTCAAGTAACTGAACATCTAGTGTGTTTGCAAATGTATACTGAAACTGATGACCTGTGGCAGTTGTAACAACTCCTCCCCCTGATACTCTTCTTGCCCCTCTGCAGTCATTACAAAATAGCTTTGATACTGCAGGACTGAGACTCACATACAGGTCCAGAAATGTACCTGATGTATTGTGCCTTTAGGCTGTCTATTATCATCTGGCCGGGGACAACAGCTGGGAATTAGCCATGTTGGCTAAAGCTGCCCCATTTACTGTTTTTGTAACAGTTCATTAATGGGGACTGAAACTAAACTACCTGCAATATTTAGCTCCGATTAAGATGAAGATTTCCAGCTAGCAATGAGGGAAGTGGCATTTCTCTTGTCATTTGAGGCTTTCGTACGAGATCTCCAACAACAGTTAAAGGGACATTTGGGACAAAATGGTGTCGTGTTAACTCACGGTTAAGAGAACACACTAGTAGGCATGTGTAGCAATGTTTCAGAGCAGAACCCTGTTGAATCGTATATCTGCGGCAGATCAGGGTGAAGCCATACAAAGTCCTGCCGATTGTTTCACATTTGACCATCCCAAACTTTCGGAAAGTGCCTATAAAGGAAATGAAGGCACATACTGATAGGATGACAATAATGATTGATTGTTAACAATGTAGGTTTCAAATTGTTCCGAAAACCGAGCTCCCTGTATTTTAATGAATGTCCTTCCTGCAGTATCCAAAAAGTAAATCCCACAGCAACATTTTTTCACTTCTGTTGGTTTTCAGCTGTATGGACTGAAAAAAGGCCCAAATTACAAACAAAAAAACAAACCCCAGCTTTACAAATGTTTTATGCATTATGAATTGCATAAAGTAAATATACAACAGAGTATATTTCATTCTGGAGCTAGTGTGTATTTACAGTGCACTCACTCTGTGGTGCTGTTCTTGTGGTTGTGTATTGGGGAGATGCATGGTGGGAGGAGCAGACAGTCTTTGTCCAACCGCAGCTTCTTATTGCCGTTGACTGATGCCTCGCTGTGCTCTGTCTGATAGGGAAGAAAACAAACCTTATCTACCTACAATAGGACACAATTTGAAAAGTTAAGGGTAAAAGTAAGAGAGAATGTGAAGGGGTTTAAACTGAAGCCCACCTTGTGTTTCCTCTTGCTCTTGCTGGTGTGTTTCTCTGCGGGGACCACCATAGTTCCTGCTACCGGCACCCTGTGTTTGCCTCCGCTCTCCGCTCTCTCCGTCCTGCCTGCCAGCCTGGGATTACTCTGCTCCAGCACAGGGGGGGTATCCAGGACCCCCAGACCTTGGCACACCTTCTCCCTCTCCCCCCTGTCCTCTCTGTCCATCTGCCTCTCTCTGTCCTGCGCTAATCGCTCATTCTCCTCTTCCTGTTTCTCAGCTTTAGGCAGCTTCTGCCTCTCTCTCTCTGCCTGCTTCTGTCTCTCTGTCCTCTCCCCCTGTCTCTCACTTCCGTCCCTCTCTACTTTGGCTCTGTCCCCCGGACCCTGGCCAGGCACCCTGCTGAGAAAGCTCAGGTCAATTTTCACCCATAAACTCTGGACTTCTTGATATTCCCTGAACGGAGACAGGGGCGCCTCGTTTCCGATGTTGGACGGGGGAGACATGGACTCTTTGCATGGGACCCCTGACCCCCCAGGATCAGGCACAGAGGGGCCAAATGAGCCGCTAATGTTGCTAACGCTCAGGGTGTTCCCACAAGCCCCGATGCTACCGTTACTGCTGCTACCGTTAGCTATCACGCTGCTACTGTCTTTGACCCGGAGCCCCTTCCCCCCCGAGGGTCCCATACTGCCAGCAGAAGTGAGGCACGGGAGGAGAGGAGTGTGTGTGTGCGTGCTGGACAGAGTGTGTGTGCTGATGGCAGAGCGCGCAGTCTGAGGAGGCAGAGCGGGGACTTTGATCGCCTCCTCCGAATCCGAGTGGCATTCTGAGGACGAGGAATCTGTTTCGATGAACTCTCGGGACTTTGGGGTGATTTTGGTGCTTGGGCCTCTGTGTTTCTTCTTGTCCTGCTTTAGAGACATTAACACAACAACGTCCAAAGAAGGTGAGCTTTGAGAGGATTGAATAAAAAAAGAACTAAAACAATTATTATTCTGTTGCACCTTCTACTGTATGAAGCCTATGTATGCAATCTTTTCTTACATGCTTACAATTCTTTATAATGTGCTTAAATAAATATATAATAAAGTAATAAGTACATATTTAAACAAGTGTGCTTAAAGAGGACATATAATGGTTATTTTCAGGTTCATATTTGTATTTTGTCTCTTTATTTTTCTCATACTACCTGTGCTGCAGCACCTCTTTTCACCCTCTGTCTGAAACCAGAGCCCAGTCTGCTCTGATTGGTTAGCTGGCAGGCTCTGTTGTGATTGGTCAACCACTTAGAGATGTCCCGCCCCTTAGCCTATCACGTACAATGTGTTCAGTGTCATATAGTGATGTCTTTATGTTATGGAAGTAAACAAAGAAGTCCAATGGAGGCGTTTCAGACAGGGGGGAGTGTGTGGGAGAGAAACACAGGGATTTTAACCTTTGAAGACCATTTACATGCACTAAAACCTATATTTATATAACCTATATAAACACATACACAGACATAGTATAAGAGAAATAAATACATGTAGTTTTCCAAGAGAATAAGAGTATTTATTTCCCTATAGAAATCGGTCTGGTATGAATATAATTATTGCACTAGAATAGATTAAGTTACAGTTATTGATCCTGTAGGTTTGGCCTTGAAAAGTCATGTTGCATCGATAATGCACAAAGAGCTATGAGATGAGCGTCACTTAAAGAATAAGGCTTGGTGATATTCTATGTGTTCTTATTAATTAAGAAATCATTTTAAATAACCATAACCAGCGATTCATAAATAATTCAAACAACTTTTTCAGTCCAATCAAAAGCAGGATGTATTTTATTATCTACTTTATAACTACTTTAACCATTGATTTCTAAATACCACACCATTGCACCATCATCAATACTTATTTATTTATTTTGAGTTTGAGAGGTCCTTTTATGCTTTTTGGGGTTTTCCCAAAAGTAGATTTTCGTGACAGCTCTGCAGAGTTACACCTGCGTCTTGTTTTATATCCAATCATAATTATGTCTCTGATGTGGAACGCTTGATTTTAGATGTGAAGTGATCCATGATTGCTGTTTGAGATTAAAGAACCAAAGTGGACATCAACATGAGAAAGCAGCAACAGAGGCAGATGCAGTGAAGAAAACAGCGCTCATTTCTCCCATTCTCGAGCAGAACCCACTCTCTTGGCAGACAAGAAGCGACAGTTTCCTCAGACTTTTGGAATGTTTCCAATGCATGTTGCCATCTGCAAAATCAATTTTCATCAAAACGCCATGTTGTGTGTTGTTGGAAAAGAACAGAAAAACTGTCCCCCTGTATAATGCGTCTTTAGATTTCTGGCAATAGATTTCCTTTCTTCAGCAGAACTCTTCAGCAATGTTTTCTAGCAAGACTCTAATATTTGTAGGTTACTCCGGGGGCAAAATGGGAGGATTTTTCAGATGGTGCAAGTTAAGACTTACTGTAGGTTTTAGATTATGAATGCAAAGTCTATAAGTTTGTAAAGCAAAAAACACAATTGGATGGATGTAAATTGACAGGGCTTGTAAATTACAGTAAGTTTCCTTTTAATACATAATTTTTTACAATGTACTTTTTAAGTCAGCTGGAAAAGTAAATGAAATGTCATAAAAGTTACTGTATAGATTTTAATATATTTAAAATTGTATATATAAAACAAATACATATGCATTTAAATTAGGGCTGTCAAGTTAACCCGTTAATAACGTAATTTGTTTTAACGCCACTAATTATTTTAACGCGATTAACGCATGTGTATTTTTTGTCCTCGGCCGCCCTGTAGTTTCAGAGCGCATCGAGTTTAAAATAACATCTAAGCTGATGCTGACAGCCCCGCTCCTGCCGCCCGCTTGCGGCAGACCACACTTCCACGCTCTCCGGAGACTATTGGACTTCATTCAGTCAGTAATGACAGTTACCTCGGGGTCACAGCGCATTATTTTGACCCACAGTGGGAACTTCAGTCTCATGCTTTGACAGTTATGAAAACAGAGGAGCGGCATTTCGCCGACAACTGCGCCGAGCACTTTATGCAGGTAAGCCAGACAGTGGGACATTGTACAGAAAGTCAGCACGGATAGTGTGGGCAACAAGATTGCAGCGTCCAGGCAGCTCCCGTTCGAGCATATGCCTTGAGTTGCACATAGCTCCAACGATCCATCACAGTGTCTCACACACACACACACACACACACACACACACACACACACACACACACACACACACACACACACACACACACACACACACACACACACACACACACACACACACACACACACACACACACACACACACACACACACACACACACACACACACACACACACACACACACACACACACACACACACACACACACACACACACCATTTGTATTGTATTATTGTATGAGAGAGGTTCCAGGTTGA
The DNA here is from genome assembly GCF_902827175.1 of Gymnodraco acuticeps. Lineage (NCBI taxonomy): Eukaryota > Metazoa > Chordata > Actinopteri > Perciformes > Bathydraconidae > Gymnodraco > Gymnodraco acuticeps. The sequence goes on from NW_022990158.1 coordinate 2,004,962, forward strand.
ATTGAGGCGAATATTTGTAATGTTCAGAGGTTGTTGTGTTTAATATTCATGAGAATATTTGTCATTGTTCAAATGATAATAAACATTAGCATAAAGCATATTTGTCCACTCATATGTTGATAAGAGTATTAAAAACTTGAAAAATATCCCTCTAAGGTACATTTAGAACAGATACAAAATGTGGGATTCATTTGCGATCAATCGCGATTAACTATGGACATCATGCGATTAATCGCGATTACATATTTTAATCGACTGACAGCCCTAATTTAAATAAATGGAGTTTTTTTTTCCTTTTCCTGAAACATAAAGATAGTATAAGTAGATTTAAGTTTACGAGTTATGTGTCAGAATGATGAATCGTCACTCTCCTGTCCATCTGCTAAACCTTTAAGATGAGCTGCTTTTGTTGCTGTCGATGTCAAAATGCACTTTTCCCTTTTGTAAGTATTATAGATGGGTCTCTGTACTCAGAGTTCTTTGAGCATATTTTATTCAGAATGATGCAAAAAATACAGAAGGTCAATTTGTTTTTAGAAACAGATATAATGATGATGAGTCACCGGTGTCAACAAGCTCAACAAAGGCTAAAGCATGGCACATCCTAAAAATAATCAGATTACGTTGTGGCTCACTTCTTTTCTTATCTGACTTATTTTCTTATTTTATTTCAGTAGATTTTCTCTGGATTACATAAAGTCAACATTTACAGGGTCATTTATTTTGGAGTATGGACTCATTTGAAACAGCTAACAACTAACTAACGTTGATTCCTTGTTGATATTTTGATGTGAAATAATTAAATACATTACATTTGTTTTTAAATCAATATCTTACCCTTTTGAATAAAATGAAATATAAGTGCACTGATTCCAGTCATTTAAAAAAAAATCTGTAATCCATTTTTAAGCCAGATTACAATAAATGTCCTTTATTTCTTTCTTTCTCCTTGAAACCACCCAATCTTCATAAAACCACAGTGCTCGGTCATTATGGGATGAGACGACGGTCGATGCCTCTGTCCTCTCTCTTTGACTCCCTCTCTTAATCTCCACATTTCCATGAAACCAGCCGACGTTGAGCCATAATAGTCATGTAATAATACCGTTTTTAGCCCATTGGATTTTTATGGCTTTGACAAATCATCCAGAGACAATAAGGATGAAGTGATCACCACAGGATGATTGGACAGTGTTACATGTGTGCAGTGAGGGTTTCTTCACTTATTGTAGATGTGGATAAATGAAGGGTACATTTCCCAAGGTGTAATGCTGTCAATGTTAATGCTTGTGATTCATCTGGGAACATTTTGAGATGTTAAAACTATGTAATTGTTCACATAACCAAATTTGACCTACATTTTCTTCCATAACACCCACTTGGATGTTTACCATGAACTGCATGGCAGTGAAAAGGTATTGGTAAATTGGTACAAGCTACATGTATTCACTGAGTATCAGTCTTTACATGTGGTGAAAACATTTTGTTTACTCACGCGCTAACTAGTAGGGATGGGAATGATTATCCGAATATTCAAAATGATTCAGGTATTCGATTATGAGTTATGAATATATGTTTTTTGATGTAATAATGGGAGGTGTGCCTAAAAGGATTACCAAGTTGATTCATTAAATGTATATGACGATGCCATTTAAAATATCTGGATCCCTGACACAAACACCTGTGTTTTGTAGCACAGCCTCTCTGCTCGGATATCAGAGAAAAGCTGTCCCGAAATGTATAAGCAAGTACCCGACGAGCGCTCCTGCTGATGATACCGCTGCTGCCGTTGTGGACCATGTGTTCCAGGCGGAGGGCACCAGCGCAGCCCCAGAGTCAGACAGTGAGAACCAGCCATGCCCAGCTGCAGCAACGACCCAGAATACAAGGAAATGGAACTCTACTTCAGTGAGCCGTGCACCCCATCCCAGGGAAACCCACTACAGTGGTGGAGGAAAAACGAAGAACGGTTCAAAATACTTTTTTCTCTCTTTTTTTTTTGTAGGCTACGTCAATTCAGTTAACTGGATAATCGATTTTTTTTGGGGGTTGAACATTTTAATATACATTTGTCTTCAAATTCCCGTCCCTACCAACTAGTTTCCCAGGAGTTGGATATAGCCGACAAAAATCACCACTGTAGGAACAGATAGTGCTCGCATTATCATGGCGGCAGCAACAATACTACAGTACCAACATACTGTAAGTGTAACACTGATTATACAGAGGGCCAGCTAACCAATCAGAGCAGACTGGGCTCTGGTTTCAGACAGAGGGTGAAAAGAGGTGCTGCAGCACAGGAGGTATGAGAAAAATAAAGAGCTTTGTGAACATTAGAGCATGGAGACATGTCCCAGCAGGGGCTCAAAATACAAATATGATCCTGAAAATGAGCAAAATAGTGCCCCTTGAGTAATAACTAGATTAACTTTGAGAGATTAGTATTATTATATGCATCCATTAGGCCATCACTGACAGGAAACGTTATATAACACACACATGTGTATTCCACCTCGAAAAACTAACCTGGTTTACACTGACAGCAGGAATTGGCGTGGGGGCTTGCTGGAGTGCGGCTGGTGGAGTCGCTGTGTTGTTGTTTGTGTTGGTAGCACTGCGAGGCTCTTTCCTGGGGGCTGTTTTCCCACTGGGGGGTTTGCTGCGTGGCCTAGGGGGGTTTTGAAGCTCCAGGGAGGGAGGAGGCAACAGGTCCTTCTCCCTCGCTGCAGGGCTACAGCGGAGAAAAAAAGGCAGCGTCATATTAAATTCACCCTTGAGCAAGGCACTGCTACAGTCATGCAGTATCTCACTGACAAACTGCAGCAGATAATGCTCGCCTTGGCCAGCTGCAGGGGGGGAATGTGTGTTAAAATGAAGAAAATATACAAGACAGCGTGAAATAATTGAAAACAGCATGCATTCGGGCGAACTTGTTCGAATGCGGAAAGCCTACAAATGGAAAGGGGAAGGGAATGAGTGTCTGAAGGAGAAAGAAATACAGAAACAAAGCTCTGTTTTTCTCACAATTAGCCTAACATCAAGCTGAGCAACCAGAATGGCATCTACTCAATCTGAGCATTCTTCACAACAGATGTGGGAGTGACAGGTCTAAATGGCGAGCTGCCAAGAGGCTCAGCGATCCACTCTAAGCTCTCCATGCTGAGTTACAGTGTTGCCTTAACACTGCTCCTAGTTATACCAACAACAAATGACATGTTAGCTATAATATACAGTTACTAGACGTAAATCATTTGTTCGAACAGTTTGGTCCTGCCTGAAATATCACACTTGAGAGTAATTCAGTTATAAGACTGCTCTCCACATGCTCATTCACTCAGATGCCTTCCTGTATGACATGGGATTTAGCTTTATAAATGAAGAGCTAACAAAAACAAAACAGATAATTTAAAGGTTTCTTAATATTTACAGCAATAACAAAGCACTTGCTACGTTAAGGTAAAAGTATTAGTGTTATATCTATCTACTGTATAAGTAAGGGATAATGTGCAGCGGTCATTATCAAAAAAAGGAACACCCGACAGGGAGACCTACGCGAATGAGTGTTGGCGCCTTTGTGGGAACATTCTAGTAACTTGGTCCCCGTGCCCCATAAAACCTGGACCTGGTACATGGAACGTATTCATTTTATTATACACTGTTGCCCATACAGTTGGAATCATTTGGTTTTCAGACACATTCCTCTTTTAACTGTGGTTTAATTTTCACATATGTTTGGGAGATATTGATCAATAAAGTTTTGAGAAGATACATTCTTTGTCTATCAAGAATAAATCACATTGTCACAACCGTTTCATGAGAAGAGCTAAACAATTACATGATTACAACGTTATGGGCAACAGTGTAGTAACAAGAAAAGTCTATAAAAAGCTTAATATTATTGTTATTATTATATGATAATTTAAATGTTATTCTAGAACATTTAAACAGCATATAAGTAAGTCTTTATTTTGGGATAGATCACAATGTATCCCGGATGTGCAGGGCTCTCTCCTCCTTACCTCTGCTGGTTTGTTCTGCTCCACGTCTGGCTCTGATTCTCCTCCACACTGTTTGACCTCTCTGTCCGTCTGGGCTGTTTCTTCCCTGTGGTGATCCTCCTCGGGGTCGTGACCTCCAGCCCTGACAACAGGCCCGGTGACATCCTCATCTTTGACCTCTGACCCTCCCCGGAGGCCTTCTGGCTCAGCTTGGCCTTGGCTTTCTCTCTGGCCGGGCTGCAGGGAGCGAGAATAGTTTGATCTTTTTTGTCATTTGTTGCAGACAATTATTCTATCAGCGTGTATTATACAGATGTCATTTGAGAAGTTACATGGGCACATTTCCCAGACAAATACACTTGTATCCCCTACCATAAGGCTCCTCGGGGTTCTTTGTGTTCGAGCGTGGGTGCAGCAGGAGCAGGGGTGCTGGTGGATCCACAGGGCTTAGTCTTGACAGCTGTACCCACTCCTGGTGCTTCTCTCCCTGGAGAAGTACGCCGGGAGATGGCGCCTGAGCAGAGGACCATTTAACCAGAATTAGTATCAATCCAAACAGGATCTCTTTTTACTGCATTACTAGTTGCTGATTGACACACTAGCTATAACGAACTGTACCAACCTGTGGCATGTTCTTGCTGAAGGGGAAGCAGGGGTTTGGTTTGAGCTTGGACTTTATTCAACCAGCTGTCTAACTGCCACTTGTTGGCGGAGGGCTCGGGCTACAAGGGAACAAACATTGCATAGGTTATTAAATATTCCACTCAACTCCTGCATTGTATTATTGTGTGCAACTCGATTTTGACAGGATAACAACTGGTGACTTCTAGAATTGTGTGAGTAACATTCTGTCTTTAGACTTCTCTGTTTCAGTGTGTGTACTCTGTATAAATGCTCTGTAGTTGATATGACTGAAATTGTGATTTTAAATCTCAAAACCGCTACAGTATCTGTCAGGCAGAAACTTGGGACAAGTAATTTGACTGAAACTTTAAAACTGAACTAACTGACTGCTAGGGTTAACTTTGATTTAAACATTTGTAGAATACTAAGAGCTTTATTGAGTAGGTGTAACTGTATTAAGGGTTCAACTCATAACTTAGGGTTTAATGTAATTGTAAAACCATTGGGCCACTGAAAAGACACAATAACACATCAGGAGGAAGCCAGTCTAGATTTCCTTTTGAGGGCCACCAGCTGCAGAGAGTTAACTAATTAAAGGGGCATGGCCCCACATCTGTGAGAACTCAGCAATCAGGTGTCCATTTTTAGGTAGCACTTTCCTGGAGCGTCAGACAGTCGAAGACTGACAAAGACAATAGAGTCCTGCTGGAGTAAGACTGACAAAGACAATAGAGTCCTGCTGGAGTCACGAGGGAGGCAAAGAGGAGGCAAATCCTGCTTTGATTGAACTAAGTATCGCTGGTGTTTTATTTTATTTGGTGGTTTAGCCCCTCATGCTATAATAATGTGTATTTTCTCCATTCCTGTTCATGTGTCTTCTCGCAATTATCACTGGCCCCGTGTATCTCGTAATCGATATAACCGGCCTGCTCTCGTCTATCCCACATGCTCCACTGAGATCCAACATCTAGTTTCAGGCAGCCTGTGGAACTGCCAGTCAGCTGTTCCTAAGGCTGACTTCATCTCTGGCTACGCTTCCCTGCAGTCTCTGGATTTCCTTGCACTCACTGAGACGTGGATTACTCCATCCAACACATCCACCCCAGCAGCTCTCTCCACTGCATATTCCTTCTCCCATACACCCAGACCCACTGGCAGAGGAGGTGGCACTGGTCTCCTGCTCTCTCCCAAATGGAGCCTTTCCCTCTTCAAGCTACCTAACTTCACTCCTTCCACCTTTGAATTCCATGCCGTCACAGTAACCCATCCTATACAATTAACCATTGTTGTTCTCTACCGTCCACCAGGCGCCTTGGGGGACTTCTTGGAGGAATTAGATAATCTCCTCTCACACATCCCTGAAACTGGCCCTCCCGCTGTACTTCTCGGAGACTTCAACCTCCAGACAGGGAAGATAGACGAACTAACATCTCTGTTAACCGCCTTTGCTTTCTCACTGTCTCCGTCCCCACCAACTCATAAAGCTGGCAATGTCCTTGATCTCATATTCTCAAGGAACTGCACTACTTCTAACCTCTCTGTAAACCCGCTCCACACATCCGATCACTTCTTAATTTCATTCTCTCTACCCCTTTCCAAACATAACGAACTAATCTCTTCTCATCCTGCACCTGTCCGCCGTAACCTTCGTTCTCTCTCCCCCTCTAGCTTTGCCTCATCGGTGCTCTCAGCCCTCCCTTCCTCTGACTCGTTCCAACTCCTACCTCCAAACTCTGCTGCAGAAACTCTCCTCTCTACTCTCTCATCCTCTCTGGACTCTCTCTGTCCTCTCACATCTCGGCAGGCTCGTCAGTCCCCTCCTGCTCCCTGGCTAAATGATGCACTGCGTGCTAATAGAACCGTCCTTCGGGCAGCAGAGCGGAAACGGTGGGAATCCAAACACCGTGACGACCTCCTAACCTATCAGGCTCTCCTCTCGTCTTTCTCTGCTTCGATCTCTCAGGCAAAAAGCACTTTCTTTCAAAATAAGATCCAATCTTCCTATTCCAATCCTAAAAAACTATTTTCCATCTTCTCCTCCCTCCTGGACCCCCCCAAAGCCCCTTCCCCCTCCTCCCTTCTGTCAAGCGACTTTGTTAACCACTTTGAAAAAAGGTTGATGATATTCGCTCTTCTTTTTCTGACTCACCTTTACTCACCGCTGGGTCACCAGACCCTCCTTCCACCAACACACTTACCTCCTTTTCCCCTCTCTCTCCAAGTGAGGTTCTTACCCTCATTACCTCTGCCCGCCCTACCACCTGTCCTCTGGACCCTATCCCTTCAAACCTCCTTCAGACTATCGCTCCTGATATTCTACCGTTTCTCTCCCATTTCATCAACACTTCTCTAACTTCTGGTCACTTTCCAAACAGTCGCAAGGAGGCAAGAGTAAACCGTCTCCTAAAGAAACCCACTCTCAACCCGTCTGATGTTATAAACTACAGGCCTGTCTCTCTACTCCCGTTCCTGTCTAAATCACTTGAACGCGCTGTCTTTAAACAACTCACCTGTTATCTCAATCAGAACAACCTTCTGGATCCGCACCAGTCTGGTTTCAAGGCAGGTCACTCCACAGAAACTGCCCTCCTTGCTGTCACTGAGGAACTGCACACTGCTAAAGCAGCCTCCCTCTCCTCTGTCATCATCCTTTTGGACCTGTCCGCTGCATTCAACACGGTGAATCATCAGATCCTCCTTCGCACTCTCCAAGAACTTGGAGTTTCAGGCTCTGCACTTTCCCTCCTCACCTCATACCTCAAAGACCGCACCTACAGGGTTACTTGGAGAGGGTCGGAGTCCAACCCTTGTCAATTAACTACAGGGGTCCCTCAGGGCTCTGTTCTTGGTCCCCTCCTCTTCTCCTTGTACACAAACTCGCTCGGATCTGTCATTAGCCCGCATGGTTTTTCATACCACTGCTACGCTGACGACACCCAATTTAATTCTGTCCTTTCCCCGCTCAGAGACCCAGGTCGTCGCACGCATCTCTGCTTGTCTAGCGAACATCTCTCAGTGGATGTCTGCTCATCACCTCAAGCTCAACCTTGACAAAACTGAGCTGCTCTTCCTTCCGGGAAAAGATTGTCCCACTCTTGACCTAACAATCAACATCGGCACCTCTGTTGTTTCCCCGACTCAGACTGCAAGGAATCTGGGTGTGACCCTAGATAACAACCTGTCCTTCACTGCAAACATAGCTGCTACAACCCGCTACTGCAGATACACGCTTTACAACATCAGGAAGATACGTCCCCAGCTGACCCAGAAAGCCACGCAGGTTCTGGTCCAGGCTCTCGTTATCTCACGCCTAGACTACTGCAACTCCCTCCTGGCTGGTCTACCTGCATGTGCCATCCGACCTCTGCAGCTCATCCAGAATGCAGCGGCTCACCTGGTCTTCAACCTTCCTAAATTCTCCCACACCACGCCGCTCCTCCACTGGCTTCCGGTAACTGCTAGAATCCACTTCAAGACAATAGTACTTGCGTACCATGCTGCGAATGGATCTGGCCCTTCCTACATCCAGGACATGGTTAAATCGTACACCCCAGCACGTGCACTCCGCTCTGCATCAACCAAACGGCTTGCTGCACCCTCCCTGCGAAGGGGACCCAAGTTCCCATCAGCAAAGACACGTGGGTTTGCTATCCTGGCTCCAAAATGGTGGAATGAGCTCCCCATTGACATCAGGACAGCAGAAAGCTTACACACCTTCCGGCGCAAACTGAAAACTCATCTCTTTCGACTCCACTTCGAGCGATAGAACTATTAACAAAGCACTTATATACTAATAAAGTACTGGCTTACCTAAAGCCAGTTGAGTAGCACTTGAAATGTTTTTGCTCTATGAAACCTGATGTACTTATATGATTCTGTTTTCTTCAAGTTTGTATTTTGTTGGTCGAACGCACTTATTGTAAGTCGCTTTGGATAAAAGCGTCAGCTAAATGAAATGCAATGTAATGTAATGTATTAGGATGGTTGTTGTGTTGTGTATGGAAGCCCAGAGAGGCAAAACATTATTCTGGTGATTCATTTCATTCAGGTCTGAATTGTTATCTCTAATGTGTTTAAGAAAATAAGTAATGCCAGGATAATATAAATCTGATAAAGTATTTTTTTCATCAATGGAAATAGGGGAGAACAACGTTTTGGCAGGTGATCGGCATTGATGTAATACTCATTTTTGCCACAAGAGGCTGAAGGGCACCTCATGTTCTAAATAGGATTAATCAGTCATAGTTCCCCCAAAAACTTGAAATACATCCAATAATATGTTTAAAATACATTTACAAAACACAACAGTTATGCTACACTATTAGCTAAACATGATATATAGCCTTTTTTCCTGACAATAAAAGTGTTTTTAAGAGATGAAGAAAGAATAAGAAACAATCGAGGTCGGACTGAGACAGTGGATCACACATATTATTTTATTTTGGTAAAAAATCTCAAGGGCAGATGTGATTCCCTTTAATAACTTATTCATTATTTCATTTGAACGTTTTTATCTATGTATTCAGTTACTATGTTTTGAATTCTTTAAAACCACGGCAGCTAGTACATGATTATCTCACTTTCTCCCGGTGGATATGACTGTATATGCATAATGAAACCAGGCAGCGTTGAGACGTTGAAATAATGATAAACAATGTTATAATACAGCTCTCTGCAGCTAGACTTTTATGACTTCCAGAAAACCACCCAGAGACTATAGGAGGAGATAATGTGCATCAGTCAGACGAGGCAATAGAGATGAACCTGGGAGAATAAAATGAAAGTGTATCCGTCTCCTGATAAAATGTGAACACCTTAGGAAGTCTCAGCTGCAGACACACATGACAATGTCAAAATATTTGACTGCAAGTTGTTGAATTATTGCTTAACATGGGGACTGAAGCATTAGCTTGTGTTACAGAATTCCCAAACATTAAGCAGTCATTCAAAAAATTGCCTTTGATAAGAAATAAGGGTTCATAAGTAAGTCATTATTGGGGCTAGGAATATGCAGGTGGCCACTGTACTGCCTGTTTTGGAACAATGGAATAAACCATTATTAAGTTTGATTTATTTCTTGTTTTATACCTATACCTATACCCACCTAAATAAATGCCCTCTTGTTGCTACTGTAAGAGGCTGAATGCACTTCATTTATGGACCAGAGTGACCGCTTTATGGTTGTTATGTTCAGTACCACTGAGACAGCTGCTTAAACATAATAAATGATATACATTATAGAATACCTCAGAGCTGTTTTCTTTTGCATATTGTCTTATATCATTTATTTTGTATTATATCATTACATAGTGGTTTTTCCACATAAAATAAATAATTAAGTGTGTTTCTTAAAAAAAAGGACAAACAGTTCTGCGTATGTTTTCCACGTCATATGTCTCATTATATCCACAATGTTAGCACAGAGTTTAATTGTCATTGTACCTCTGGAGTGTGTGTACGCGAGGCCTGATTGTACTCGCTGTCACTGGAGCTGCTCTCTGATTCGTCTGTGTCCGACTCCGAGCTGCTCTCTGATTCGCTGCTGCTCCCCGACGCCGCACTACAGGAGAAATAAATCAAAGTTCTGTTGAATAAGGATGTTCAATAAGTCGTTCCAACAGTTACAAACAGGAAAAACTAATTATTTCTAAATCCAAACGTGAGAAAATAACCAATATATCTATAACATGGGAGGATTAAAACAACAAAACAAAGACAAGGACAGTTCATGGCCACTGTGAAACCACAAACATACAGGATTTGCCCATTCTCTCTCAGTTAGATTTGTTTTAATTAACCACCTGAAAAAAGGCACTAATCATATTATGGTCTTGATTTAGAGATGTGTGGATCGGGTAATTATCTCCACTGTTGTAATACATAACATCAAGATAATTCCTAATCTACTCCGACTGCCTCAATTATCTATTGTATCTTTAAACTCTTGAGTAACAGAGAACTCTCACTGAGCTGTATTAATGAATCTTTGTTTATCCCTTCTGATGTTATGCATCTTGATTCACCAATTAAAACAAACAAAAGGATACATATTGGAGAAGCAGCCACCGTGTCAATAATTTAAATAGAAATCACACAGAATTTAATAAATGTATCTAATAAGCACATAAAATCATATTTTTGAACCCCTTCAATTGTCTTCTCCTCTGGTGCTTGGCTCGGCCTTGTGTTCATCCATCCCTCCACAGTGCTTTGAAACGTCCTCCTGGAGGCAACACACCCGCACGTCCCGACTTAAGAATACACACAAACGCGCTCGCACACACACAGAAAATGGCAATTATGTGTAGTTCTCTCTTTGTGTACGTGTGTGAGTGTGCATGTAATTTCAGTTCAAGGCTGCCATCACAGCAGGCAGCAATCTGTGTGAGCAGTCAAGCAGCAAATCCATCAACTGTTCCTGAGGCAAAACACACACACACACACACACACACACACACACACACACACACACACACACACACACACACACACACACACACACACACACACACACACACACACACACACACACACACACACACACACACACACACACACACACACACACCACACACACACACACACACACACACACACACACACACACACACACACACACACACACACACACACACACACTGTATGAATGCCCTGTTCTTCTTCTTTTATCATTACTCATCTCTTCTTTGTCTATCCCTCCCTCTCTCTTTCAATTTCAATTAAATGTTCACCTCACTTTGCTCTAATAGCATCACAGTTGAAACAATATTGGCAAAGCGTTGAGTTAATCTCCCTGTATAAATGTTAGCCTGTCTGAGTGTGTTTTCAAGTATTTCCTTTTTTTACTGAACAATGCAAGTCACTACAGTGAATAGCAAGATCTTACATATCTTGGTTTTTTATTTGTATTTTACAGCATCAAAAGCAATCAATGCAATCAAACATACCATTCCGATTACATTTTTAGCTAATTATCTTCATTTTTCTCTTTGAACCGGAGGAATTTAGGTGGGGCGTAACAACGACTTTCTGGTCACCAGATGTATGTAAGTCCAATGTTACAATTATTTTAGCTCTGCTTAGGACTCGTCTACTCTTGACCAACTCCTGAAGCTATAATGCTCAACAAATATTTTCCAATGTTGTCTGCCTGCCATTTTGTGCTAAGCTGCTGGTCACAAAAACAGTGTGCCAAAAGAGGCTAAATCGCCTAAAAAGGGAAAAAATGCAGTCAGGTGACAATTCTCTGTTGGACACCTTTCACATTACACACAGTAATTTGTAGTAAGGTTATATGAAAATATGTTGACTAGTGTTGCTGTGCAAATACTGTATAGTCATGAGCACATTTATCAATCATCATGTTGAGTAGGGACTTGGCTCGGGAACTTAAGAGTTGTCAGTTCAAGACCTAATCAGACCTAAAATATGAGGTGTGGACTCGTAACTGGAGAGGTGCCAGTTCGCCCTGTGTGAGTGCGCTGATCTTTGGATCAGGAGAGTCCTGGTTCAATCCCCACTGCAGTCAGCAGCCACAGTATTGAGTGTATATAAGTTGCTGTGGGTAAAAGTGACTTACAAGTGACATGTAATGTAAAGCCGAGCTGCCATTGAGCAAGGCATTGAACCCCCAACTGCTCCTAGAACAATAATGCATGCACTAATGGAGAGGTGGCACATCTCTCCATTAGTGCATGTCTATAGGTCCTGTTTTTGCAGTTGTGTGTTTTTCGCGCCTATACTGTTTGTGTAATTGTAAATAATCATCAGAGTGAAAAACTCATAGCAGTAGCATCGTACACTTTTAAGTTTTGCATCTATAAAGCGATGCACTCTGCATAGTGGGATTGTTACCAGGAAGTAGTTTAAATTCCTACAAGCTAGTTTTTATGTTGTGTTGTTAGGATTTTGGAGGGCCCGTTATCATGCAAGATTACACTACGGTTGTGATTTATTTTTGAGTCTGATTGCAATTATCCATGTTGCAAAGTATAATATTGCCTTTGCGCCAAGAACACAGTAGGCAGAACAATGGCAAAGGAAAATCAAATGAAATGTGCAGACCACCAGCTGCACGTCCTGACCAACCGGGTGCAGAGGCATTCATCAAAACTGCAGGGGAGTGATTTTAGAAACAACCGTTCTTATTAAATATGATCATCGCTCAAGTCCCCATCTGGCACTAAGGCTGTTCTAAAAACACTATCAATTTTTTACCGGATTATAATGTATGCATTGTATTCATTAGGTGCTGTCACTGCCTGGAACACAACCATGGACAAATGACATGTTAAAAACATGTGACATTTCTTGGATCAGGTTTGTCAAACACTGTTTCAGTTTTTGTAAACAGCCTGTTCATACATGGATTACTGAAAGACTGGGATAGAGAAGCCAGACAGATGGTGATCAAAAACAGATCCCTGATTGCCTTTAAAGAATTGTTTGATATGTAACCAAGAGTCCTGCGAATCAGCAGCAGCTCAGTGTAAAAGAGACTCATCACTGTTCTTGACTCAAATCCAGAACATGACACTGACCAGAATGAGTCATTTGTATTCACCATTTAAACTGACCATTTTCTGAATGGTCAAGCTGTCGGAGCCAAGATATATATGTTTGTTTTGTTTGTGTGGCAGCAGTAACTTAGCCAATTTCCACCCACCTGTCTTTTTACGCAGAATAAAAACAAAATGCCACAATGGAAAGAATTAGCAAATAACCCACGCTTCATATAGAGGATGTGACTTGGAGAAACTGAAAGTAGCGGCAGACGAAAACATTCCTCAAAATATGAAACAAACTTGAATAGAGTATTGACATCACTTATTTAACGATTTCATCTCTTCTTCTGCAATTGTTAAATGGCAGCCAACTGGATACTTAGCAACATACATTGTTATCTTTATGCACCCTAATTCATTATTCAAAAAACAACATTGGATGTTAAATGCTTTTATTTTTAAAATACTGAGGTCTCAGAACTCTAATATTACTAGCAAATCACAGTAACTTCAAGGACATTATTAATAAACCACAGACTTTAAACTCAAAGTTTTCTGATTTGGGTCGGCTTTGGCTCAAGGGAATAATGCCCATCATACGTATTAAAGGTGGGGTAGGTAAGTTTGAGAAACCGGCTCGAGATACACTTTTTGTTCTATTCCACGGAATGCTCTTAACATCCCGATAGCAATGAATATTTTAAGTGCTTTGACAAAAAATCCATAAAAAAATGTCATCTGTGGAAGCCGTAGTGCTGTAAAAAGCACGACCAATTATTTTAGCCGGGCGGCTAAAATAATTGGATGGCCTACCTGCCTGTCAGCCTTCCATCGGGGCACAAACTTATCTCTTGCCCTCATTGGTCATGTGTGCGTTCGTGTGTGTTGGAGGAGGGGCTCTGTGAAGAAGTGGCAGATTTTCTCCGGTTGTGTATTTTCAAATTCTAGCGATCTCGAGCCGGTTTCTCAAACTTACCTACCCCACCTTTAACCTGAATATAAGTTAATTTAAATAAAAAAGTATTCTGAATACCATATATTGTAATGTAATCTCCTAACATAAAGGTTTCACAGTAAGTTACCCAGTATACCAGTCTGGTATTCGTTAAACTACTGAAATCAACACATAAAATGTCCAAGTAACTGTATAGAAATCCCCCCCAATACCCAAGAATCAGATACAAAGTTCTACAATATGACAAAAACAGTGGAGGCCTTAATGTTCCCAATCTCAAGCTTTATTATTATTCCTTGTGGATATATTGTTATGCTATAATATAAATAATATATATAATATAATTGATAGATGAACTCAGATGCTAACAAACATCAGGTAGGATTGTCTGTGAAATGGCAAGATGGGTGGGAAGGGGGAGGGACGGGGTGGCATGGGAAAGGGATTCCCTATATTTTTTCTTTGTTTTTTGTTTTTGTATTATTGTCTATATAATTTGTATCTGTGTATATAAGTCCCTCTGTGAGGGCAACAAAAAGAAGTGGGCTTATTTACACATGAATACTACTGTGTAATATATTTTAACATATATATTTAAGATGTACAATACAAGAAAAGCACACGTTTTATTTGTGGGCCATATTTCATTATACTTTTTCAATTTGTTGAGGGCCGATTCAAAATGGCCCGCTGGCCGCATTTGGCCCACAGGCCGTAGTTTGGACAACCCTGTTTTAAAGAAATATTACATAAGACATGACCTCAGTGTCCTCAATGCCAGCCAAGGCCTTTTTACATAAACATTCATAGATAAGTGGGTACTTATTCTTCCGACAAATGGATAAAAAAATATATTATTTATTTTGACTGGAGAATAAGAATAACCTGGAAGTTTCTACACTGAATCAGCAGCCAGTCTAGACATCAGAGTAGACATCATCTAGTGCATCAGAAATACCGTGCAAATGCTTAAAATAACACCATTTGGTGGATGTATTTTCATTCATCCAAAGCACCTTATTGTTAGATGAGTGCCTACATTTGAACTCTGGGAAACAAATCACTTCCCCTGGTGGGATAGCCCACATAGTGGATACGACATTTGGCGAGATATCAAGGAGAGAACGAATATCAATCGGGCTTTGTAGAAGTGTGCTGCTCTCACTCGTCATTAGAGAAGGAAACATACGGAGGAGATGGGATTGCTGGGCTTTGTCATGTATGTCAGTGCACATGAACATTTACATAAGTCTCATGCATGTCATTCTTTTCTAATGTCTTATTTACAAAATGAAATATTTTAAATTACGAGAGAAACTGAAATGGGTTGCTGTATGAAATCGTTCGAGGCACATATAATACATTTGATGACTTTATTTCATTTTGCGAAAGATGAAACTGACTGGAGGCATGAGTCAATATTTCCCACACTGATATGTTTGTGTTTTTGTTGAAATAGCGGCGTGTGAAGTGAAAGGAAAGCGTGAGCCTCTTTTTCCTCTCAACGGGATTTCTAGTACCACTCTCTAGCCTATTTGATTCTGGCAACACAAACAGAGTGTGCTGGAGGAACAAGATGAAAGGAGATGGGTATGTGTGTGAAAGCATTACATCTGGCTGCCTTTCCTCCTTTTTATTTTGTGTTTTGGAAGGAATCAGCCATCAGCCGTCGAAAATAATGTAATGCCGTATTCGGTGCCAAATTAAAATGCAACGCCAGCTGGTGCAAACTGACGGACTGGGTTTTTATTGGACATTTCAGATACATTTCTGTAAAGTTGGTTGCAGTTAAAACTTCATCCATGATTGCATTTGTTAAATATATTGTCCTATTGTCAGTTATGGTGAAATATATGTGAAATGCTGTAGTTTTTTGTACACAAAGCAAAGTACTGGGGATAGTTTTGTATATTTTATTCAGTTAGACTTCTGTTTGAGTTTGTCTTTGTTTACCTTTGAGTATAATTTCTTTTAAGCATTACGTAACAATTGAGAACATTAATAACTAAGAAAAACGGTATAATACACACTATATTATATTTTATATAATATTTCTCATATATATTTTCTATATCTCCTACATCTCCCCTATTCACAATGAAGAGCCTTTACTCTATGTTCTGTATGCATGCCTGTGTCAATGTTGCATAAGTAACACAGATAAGAGTTACAAAATAGCCGTTGTCAGATCTTCAGGCTCCAGCGGAGGCTTTGGTGTCAGTCTGTTTATTTGCCTGATAAAATCACAGGCCCAGCAGGGGAAATGAAAGCCGTACAGCCTTGACAAAGTGATCGGTGGCTTTGATACGTCCAGTGGGCTTCACAAGATCAACACCACACCCACATGCTTACAGCTAAGCTAGAAGATACTCTCCGGTTTACAGTGGCTTAGAAAATGTGACGGTATTCATGGTTGGCGCCACCGACAAGGTCAAGTGCAGAAGTGGAAATAAAAGTTGTTTTACGGCACACCAGAGAGTAACCTGTTGGCACCTGACAGAGCTGTGTGGGTGCAGGTCAGCCCACTAGTGTTCTCGATTAAGGGAATAACCTGAAGGTAAGAGGAGGCTTTCTCAATTCTTAACTGTGTTCAGTTAGAAACGACCCAACAAGTTAGGGGGGCAGCTGATGTAGCAAGGGTGTAAACCTTTGCCAATCATACTGCATATACTATGCATCCATAGCATTGTTAACTCCATGGTCAACACTTTAGGTACAATTATTGTCTATAAGATAACGATATGTATCGTGTTTTGTACTATACTTTTAATAGCAAAAAAAGAAGAAGTTATGTTTCAGTCAATTAAACATGGCTTTTCTTTTGTAGCATTAACTCGCATGTACATTCTTTTTCTTAAATACGTTCAAATAGAACATATTAAATATATTGCAAAAGTCAACAAACTGACCAATCGCACCACAAAAAAAGGCATCTACCAATCCCGTTATGTAAAACCTTGACGACCTACTTCCATTCTAGTTTTTCAAATGAAAGCCCTAGAGATGTACAGTACACTGCGTAACCGTTAAAGGTACAGTAACTGACAGCATTATGCTGAAAGGAAACTCAATATATAGAACAATGTTGAATCCATAATTATTTTCTGAAATCCAGACCCTAATATTACTCAAGGCCTTAAAACCGGATTTATTTTCTTAAAGATACATTTGCACATGTAATGTAAACCTTTTTTTTTTAAAAACTCGTCAGTTGTTTTAGTCATAAATAAAAAGAATTATATTTAAAATGATTGACTTTGTTTTATTGTATAAGGCAAGGCTATTTATATAGCACATTTCAACACAAGGCAATTCAAAGTGCTTTACAAAAATGAAAGACATTAAGAGCATTAAGAAACATATTATAAAATGATATCTAAAAACACTAAAAGCAAAGATAAAAAGTAAAGATAATAACAGTTACAGTGCAGTTTAAGATATGAATATATCGATTATTCTGAGCTCTTGTACCGCATATTCAGTAATCATCCAATCATGTCACTCCAAAATGTACACTTTAGAAACTAGCAACTATATTTATTAAGAGCACGGAGGTTTTGTAGGCGAACTAAGAAGTCACACTTTATTACTTCTCATCCTTTACAATGGCAGTTCATACCAGATCCAGAGTGATTAGCTTTGATGGGAGTTATTTTCAGGGGAGTAAATTGCATTGTGTTGAAGTCGGTGGGTTTGTAAGTGTCCTCGTTTTGTTTATATTTAACCATTTCATTCGTTGTGCACATATATAGCAGCAAGCAACTGTACTTTTAGAATTCAGCCTGTAAATGATTGTAATTTTCTTCAAGCTGTCCTTCTTGTCAGGTCTTGACTGTTCTGTTCTTCATGATATGAGACCCGCACTACGTCTCTCAGGATGTGTTCGCAGGTTATAGCTGAGGATGACAATGTATTTGTGTCGTTTAAGAGGAAAAGATGCCTGTTTTGTTGTTGTTGTTGTTGTTGTTGTTGTTGTTGTTGTTGTTGTTATTATTACTGTCAGGAAATGTACAACCTAACCCTGGTCCGCCCAGTAGTAGTAGTCAGATCGCTACTCCTGCTGATTTTAAAGCTAGGTCTGGGTTGGGTTTCATCCACTTGAATGTGCGCAGTCTGTTAGGTAAACTAGATTTTGTCCGTATCTGGGCAAAATCAACTGACGCTGACGTCATTGTCTTATCAGAAACATGGCTAAACAAGTCTATTTTGGCCTCTGACATTGCCTTAAATGGTTTTAATGTGTATCGTACCGACCAGCCTAATAAAGGTGGTGGCGTTGCCATTTATGTTAAGAATAAGTTCAGTGTATCCACATTAGTTTCCAAATCGATCAGTAAGCAATTTGAATTTTTAGCCATAAATATAGAAGTGGCAAAGGGTCAACAGGTCATGGTGGTGGGCTGTTGCAGACCCCCCTCAGCTGTCAAAGACTCCTTGTCTTCACTAGCAAATCTTTTATCACAACTAGACTACAAGGAAATAGTGCTACTTGGAGATTTTAACTGGGACTGGTTAACTGCAGTGTCAGAGGATTTTAAAAACCTTTGTATCTCTTTGAATGTTACTCAGATTGTTGACAGTCCTACTCGCCCAAATATTAAGTCCCCTAATAAATCCTCCCTAATTGATCTCATTTTAACTAATGTTCCCCATAAATATTCATCTGTGGGAGTATTTGCAAATGATCTGAGCGATCACTGTGTTGTAGCCACAATTAGGGACACTAAGGTCCAAAAGGTTAAACCTCGCATTATCATTAAGAGAGACAAAAAACATTTTGTTGAGCAGGTTTTGTGCATGATCTGTTTGATTTTGATTGGGGTAAAATCGATCTGTGTGCTGATGTGGAAACCGCATGGTCTTATTTTATCTTGGTTTTATGGAGATCATTGATAGACATGCACCCCTGCGTACATTTTGAGTAAAGGGACGAGACAATCCTTGGTTTTCTGCTGAGCTGTCTAGTCTCCTTCATGAGAGAAAAAAGGCCTGGGCAAAGGATAGGCAATCAGGCTCAGAGGTAGAGTGGCTGCGTTTTAGGCAGCTAAGGAATAGCTTCACTTCAAATGTCAAAAGTGCAAAGTCGAAGTACTATTTGTCAGTTACCACAGAAAACCTAAATAATCCTAGGTAATTTTGGAAAGCAATACAAATCGATATCCACCGGTGAGATCCGTAATGAGCTACCTCCGTGCCTTACCACAGCATCTGGCACTATATCGGACAGGGCTACTATGCTAAATTGCTTTAATGAGCATTTTGTGTCCTGCGGTTCTATGTTTGATTCTGTGACTAACTCTGCTTCTGTGAACACCCCAATCTGTGACTCTGAACAATGTGGTCTAGAAAACCCTTTCAGTTTGACTCCTTTTACTGTCAATGTTGTTCATGAAGCCTTATCTAAGCTAGATCCTAAGAAACCGGCTGGCCCGGACAACGTAGAACCTTTCTTTTTAAAGATAGCTGCAGATTTGATTGCTCTTCCTCTTACTACTCTTTTTAACCTCTCCCTCAGCACAAATGCAATTCCAAAAGTATGGAAGTCAGCTTATGTCTTGCCTTTACTAAAAGGAGGGGAGGCAACTATTTCAAATAACTATAGGCCAATCTCTAAGTTGTCAGTTCTGGCTAAGGTTCTTGAACGCCTAGTGAGTGAACAAGTAAAGGAGTTTTTATGTACAATAACATCCTGTCTAAACATCAGTCAGGCTTCAGAAAGCAACATAGCACCATCACTGCCACAATGAAAGTGGTGAATGACATTACGAGTATTTTAGATAATAAGCAGAGTTGTGCAGCTCTGTTTATTGACCTTTCCAAAGCGTTCGATACCGTCGATCATCGCATCTTAAAGCAGAGGCTACTCAGTATCGGCATATCCAGCCATGCAGTGGGTTGGTTTGTGAACTACCTCTCTGAAAGGTCCCAATGTGTTCACTTTGATGGGCTGTCTTCTGAGTGGTTAAACATTGCTAATGGTGTTCCCCAGGGTTCTGTTTTAGGTCCACTTTTATTCTCCATATATATCAACAGTTTAGGTGAAAATGTGGATGAAGCTACTTTACATTTTTATGCTGATGATACCGTGATGTATTGTGCAGGTCCCTCCATTAAGGAGGCTGTTGTTAAATTACAGGCTGTTTTTAACATTATTCAGACTCAGCTCGCTGAACTTAAGCTTATTTTAAATGTTGATAAAACCAAGGTAATGCTATTTTCAAAAGCTAAAAAGACACCAGAGCCTGTTTTGGATATTGTTACTATGCAAGGACAAGTACTTGAAGTGGTTACCAGTTATAAATACCTAGGTATCTGGCTTGATGATTGTCTTACTTTTAAACTTCATGTCAATAACCTGCTTAAAAAACTGAGGGTTAGACTAGGTTTATTTTTCAGAAACAAGTCCTGTTTCTCTTTTGAAGCCAGGAAAAGGCTAGTCACTGTGACCTTTTTACCTGTGCTGGACTCTGGTGATTTGTTGTATATGAATGCACCTGCCTATTGCCTGAACAAGTTAGATGCCGCCTATCACAGCGCACTGAGATTTGTCACAAATTGTAAAGCACTTACTCATCACTATACTCTGTATACCAAGGCAGGTCTGCCATCACTTACTGTAAAGAGGCTCAGTCATTGGTACACGTTTATTTATAAAGCTTTGTTGGGTAAACTCCCGTATTATATCTGCTCTCTGATAACACAGAGAGTTGCAAGCAGCTATTGTCTGAGATCGCATGATGTAGTATTGTTAGATGTGCCAAGAGCAAGGACTGTCTTAGGTAAGACAGCTTTTATGTGCGCAGCTCCACTTGCTTGGAACAGTCTTCAGCAAGAATTGAAACTGAGCAATCTCATTCCTCTGCATGTTTTTAAAGCTAGGCTAAATGAAATGCTTGTTGATACTATGGCCACTTGTAAATGTCTATAACTATGTAAATGTATCCTGTAAATATAATGTATAATGTCCTTTATTGTTTTATGTTTCATGTGGAACCTATATGCTGCAGGTCTCCCTTGAAAAAGAGATCTATGATCTCAATGGGACCAATCTGGTTAAATAAAGGTTTGAAATGAAATGAAATCCTCCACTCTGCTTTTCTCTCCAGACTTCAGCTGACTGTTGGGTCCCCGGAGATGGGATGTCAGGACCTTTTCCCCTCTTTTAGACTGACACTTTGCATGTTCAACCTTGACATGACCAAATGTCTTGTTGACCACCTGCATCTATTGATTACTTCCTGAAGGCTCACACCTCCCTTATCAACTCCTCGACCTCCTTCCCTGTTATTGTATTTAAAAAGAATCCTTGAAGTTTAAGATTGGTCTGATTTTATTTTTCCTTCTGTGTTTTCAGAAATACATTAACAGGATATTGAAAACACATTGTACACATGGCCAGGGCCGCCTTAATGCACGGGCTGACTTGGGCTGAAGCCCAGGGGCCTACGGAGATTGGGGGCCAATACAAAATAAAAAAATTCAATTTTCTTTTTAAATAAACAAAGTCTTGGCTTTCAGAATATGAAACTTTTATTTCCAAAATCCCACGATAAATACATTTTTGAAGCTTGTAAAGGGAAGAAGACAGCTCTCCCTCGCCACTCTGCTGTTCCCCTCCCTCCGCTGAAATTAGGAATGTAAGGCGTATAGTAATCATAGATAACACGGCAGGGTCCGTTACAGTTTGTTTTCATCTGGTTTAAAATAAACAAAGTCTTGGCTTTCAGAATATTAAACTTGTTTCTGCAAATTCAGATGATAAATACAACTTTAAAGCTTCGGCATAATTACAAGCGGAGAACGGAGTGACTTGACGTCACTGCAGGCATAACAACAGCCGGTGTTTCTCGTCAGTGTTTTCCCCGAGAAACAAACACAATACACACAAACGCAAAAATACACAAACACACACGCGTATACACACACACGTATACACACACACACACACACACACACACACACACACACACACACACACACACACACACACACACACACACACACACACACACACACACACACACACACACACACACACACCACACACACACACACACACACACACACACACACACACACACACACACACACACACACACACACACACACACACACAAATATCTTCCCTCCATACTATTTTGATCATTTGCTCCGCTAATCAATCAGATCAGAATGAGAATATGTTTCACATGTGACTTATTCAAATTGCGAGTGATTGAGTGACAGATGAAGGTTGTTTAGGAGAAAATGTCGGAGAAGAAAAAGTTTGAGAGTGGCAAAAGGAAATTGTTGAGGGAAAAGGAGTTTCAAGACAAGCAGCTATTACAAAAAATGCCAAAGCTTACAGGTTATTTTAAACCTGTAGGCCAGGATGAGGAGGAAGGACCGATTAGTTCTGTACCGAGCGGCAGCGGTGCCGGCCGCGGGGCCTCGGAGCCAAGTAGGCCGTCTGGTTCTGATAGCGATGGAGTAGCGGGAGAGGAAAAACAGACAGGAGGGATGTTGGAGGAGAGGACGACGAGGACTTGCTACGTGGAGGGGAGCCAACGGCAACCGGACAAATACATGAGGGAGGCCCGATACGTCACTCATCTGGAGGAGAGGACCAGGTGCGCGTAGAGCAGAGTGGAGAAGTGCGATCACAGAGGCTATAAATGACTTTGATTTGTTGTTTAAATAGGGGGCCTACAAAACAAAAACAATCAGCCCCAGGGCCTGATGGCAGGTTAAGGCGGGCTTGCACATGGCCCGGGTTTTGAATATATATATTCAACTTACTCGACCCAAACAGTTCTGCAGGGATAATTGCACTTGGCTTACAGCACAGAAAACAATTCCTTTCTTCATTTGTTTCACTGAGTTCTCAGTATAGTGGCTTTAAAGAGGCCTTATTATACTTTTGGGGGATTTCCCTTTCCTGTAGTGTGTTATATAGGTTTGTGTGCATGTAAATGGTCTGCAAAGGCTAAAATCCCAACGTTTCTGTCCCTGCCTGAAACGCCTCCATTGGACTCCTTTGTTTACTTTAGTAACATAGTTACATCGCCACGTAACACTCACAGATCTAAATGTTTATATTTCTTCACAATAAAGAAAAGTATTTCTCTAAAACAACTGCTCAGCGATGATCAGCTGCACCTCGGCCGATGACTTTATTGTGTTTGCTTGTTTTTTGAGGATGCTCAAATCAGGATATTGGGTTCAATCACCAAAGTTGGAAACTGGCCAATCCGATCGCACTGTGTATTTGAAGATATTTCTTGATGCCGGACATCAGGTGATTTTACTCTTCCGTTTTGTATCTATGTATATGTGTATGCATCTACAGTACGATATTTCTCGCCTTCTGTTGAGACCAAATTCCCCAAAAAGTGGAATTAGTATTTAATTTAAAACACAGTCGATGACAGCCAAGGCTTTCCCAATCTAATTCGATAATGGGGGAGACTTAATATGTAAACAAATTCTGTTTCAAAAAAAGTCAATAGAATAAAAGCAACATACCTGGCAGTGTAGGGAATACTTTGAACTTACATGTAAACCACAAGGCAAGGAGATCAAATATTGCTGAAAATACTACAAGTAGCTGTTTAATGAATACATCAAATGTGAATATTGTAAATATTCATGAGATCTTAATTGCTTGAATGCATTAGGTGGGTGGGGTTGTCCTCGGGATTTCCTGACCTCAGTACTTCCAAAATCCTGGCTACGGCTCTGCATATATAAATATCTGATTTTGTTCTTCTGTCAAAAAAGGCTGTTTTATGAATGTTTGCAGATGTAGCGTAAACAGTTATTTACTTAATTTAATAATGATATTGTCAATATATTACCTGCCTGGATCTATTCATTCCTCATCATGAGTTCAGGAAATGAGCAGATATCCTATAATCATTATGTTTTTACTCCATGTGCTCTATTAACCACTCCACGGTCCGCCCGTGTGAAACTGTACCGCTAAACGTTGACTGTGTCAGCGTGTATTACCCCGCAGGAAATGAACATAAGGAGGACAATCAACAGACAATAGACAGTTACAGCTTTTATTTGTCCGCACAATCTCTTCTGCTGAAAACTGAATTGATCTGCCTCTGAAAACAAAGGAGCGCATGGCTCCGAGCCAAAAGGGCCACGGCTCAGATAAACTGCAGCCAGCAGAGACGAGATGTAACGGTGTGTGGAGCGCAGGGATCACGCTGAAAAGCAGGTAAATATAAGGTCCTTAAAGTGAGTGGAGAAGTGAGTGAGAATATGCAGAATTAGACGGGTATTACAGGATGGTGAAGTGAAGATGTGGAGGCCATCTGGGCTCAGTTCATCTGTCATCTTATCGTCTGCCTTCAGCTCGCTCACTCTGCCCTCCACTTGGCAGAGCTACGCTGCACAGCTGGCTTTACAATCGCTCTCCGTCTCTCTCTCAATCGCTCTCACTCTCTCATGTGTGTGTGTTTTCAGGCATTCTTGCATGTGTGCTTGTTCATCCGACTAGAGGATGTGTGTAAAGCTGTAAAAAATGTTATAGCCTATGGAGTATTTTGATGGGAATTATGAAATTATTGCATTTATTCCAAGTCTACAAACATTTGTAGAGGAAGTATTCAGCAAACACATTAAAAATATCTATATGGAAAATGCTCCTCAAGTAAAAGTATTGAAGTATAATCACTGAGAGTATTATAAAGTAAATATTTATATTAATCACTGAATTATTTTTAACTCATGCATTAAAGTAAACTCTGGATTTGACTGGTGTAGTTTATTAATTTGGAACTCATTTTTAGCTAATTTATATCAGACAGCATATGTTTTCATAAAGTATTGATATGCAGAATATTTACGGCAATAATGAAGAAATATGTTGGTTTGCAAAACTGAAAAACAGTGCAAAATTACCCAGAAACCTAAGTGACACTTTCCCAATGTTTGTTTGTCCAGCCAACACTAGACACCTCAATTTATCAAATATCTTAATATCTTCACATTTGAGAAGTTTGGAGTGTTTTTGAATGACACTAGAACATAAAGCGGTCAGATGTTGAAAGGATGTGAACTAACTGAAGAAGAATCTGTATGAAAATAACCAGTGAAGTACTCGGGTAAATGTAGTACTCTTTCAAGTCTCTATACTCACTTCCAAAACACTGGTGAATAATGAAGTCTAAAAAGTGGATGAATACCATTTATTCTACAGGGCATTATAAATCCATGGGAAAGACTTTTGATTTAACAAAAGCTTTTATTCTGAAAGGTAGTTTACATCCAGAGTAGGAACTGACTATTGATCCAATGACTCCTGAACCAGTTGTATGTCTCTGTACCTGAAGAACTAATCTGGGTTTGATGTTTACTTTCTGAATGATATAAAGTGTCGCAAAAAGGTTGGGAACGTTTTTGCTAATATATTAATATGGGAGCAAAGGGGTCTCAATGTACTGTAAAACAAAAGGGAATACTATTGTAAACTGAAATAAAGCAACAATTGTAATTTATGACTTGTTTGTGTTGCATGTTTGCTAGCTCTACCTTTATTTGAGATCTATCCCTATACTAGTTTACTTCACTGCGTTTACTTAAGTGTTTTTGCACTACGTGTGACGCTAACACTTTCAAGTGAACATATGAAACATGTATTTATGAAATAAATCTGTTAATTAGAAGATACATTTGGGAAGAAATGTCAAGTTGAGCATACAGTGCGAATATTGTGTCGCATGTATTTCAAAATTGGTATTGTTTTATTGCAGATGGTTTACTCTTTGTCATATATTTCGAATTTTAAGCCACAAAGAATCGCTTTTATATTGTTTCATATTGAAACTTGTGATTTACACCCATAATATTTTCTGGATTTTGTGATACAAGCGGCCGAGATGGGTTTTCTCCGCAGGGTGGCTGGTGTCTCCCTTAGGGATAAGGTGAGAAGTTCGGTCATCAGGGAGGGACTCGGAGTTGAGCCGCTCCTCCTTCGCGTCGAAAGGAGCCAGTTGAGGTGGTTCGGGCACCTAATTAGGATGCCACCTGGGCGCCTCCCTAGGGAGGTGTTCCAGGCACGTCCAGCTGGAAGAGACCAAGGGGTAGACCTAGGACCAGGTGGAGGGATTATATCTCTTCGCTGGCCTGGGAGCGCCTTGGGATCCCCCAGTCAGAGCTGGTTGATGTCGCCAGGGAAAAGAAAGTTTGGGGCTCTCTGCTGGAACTGCTACCCCCGCGACCCGACCACGGATAAGCGGGAGAAGATGGATGGATGGATGGTGTTGCATTTGTTTTTTTGTGGTTAATATTAATTATTTTATTTATTTTGTATTTCAAAGTACTGACAATAGAGATGTGCATTTTAGATTAGTAGCAATGCATGCACCAACCATGGGTGTGTTTATGAATATATTAAAGTCTTGAGACATTTTCCCTAAGCTAAAATAATTCCAAATGAAGGCGTTCAATTATGTATAGGCTTCATTATGTGTCACACGTTATGAATTCCAAGCCTGAACAATTACATATTTTTACCCTTTCAGAAGCAATGTTGCTGGTAAGTTCTATTCACTAGTGTGTGTGTGTGTGTGTGTGTGTGTGTGTGTGTGTGTGTGTGTGTGTGTGTGTGTGTGTGTGTGTGTGTGTGTGTGTGTGTGTGTTTGCCAGAGGCGGTACTGTGGGGAAGGCTATAATAGGTTTCCATTGCTACATATGTAGTGCAGAGCTGGCTGGGAGCAGCAGAGAGACTCGGTTTGAAGAAGTGCTTCACATTTGAACTCATGTCACACTGGATGACTGGCAGGGTGCATCCATGCTGCTTAGCCTGTCTGAGCTTTAACCTGAACACATGTTATGGTGTGTGTATGTTGCATTATGGGTCAGGAGTATTATCGCTCCAGGAAGAGTCGTAGGTGAAAACGGAGTCCTTGCATTCCTACAGTTAAATCATTTTATATAAATACCTTTAGATTAGTTATCCAACTTTTCTTAGTGTCTAGTATGCATTGTAAGTGTGGCTCTCATCATACCATGAAGTAAAGACTTTCATTTGTCCACGTTTTACTGTCCACCTCCCAGTCAGACTGCATTTTCTTTCATTTCAGTGGGATAACTGATTTCATGAAGCATCAATTTCACCAGGCCAAACAAACTTTATTAAAGTAGTAAAGTGAAGCTGTTATAGCTCTTGGATGCTTAGTTATTTCAAACATCTCTGTTTATAGTGAACATATGATTGTTAAGATACGCCTTTATATCCCATTCCCATGGTACGTCTGTGTCACAATTCCCCCCCCCCCCCCCCCCCCCCCCCCTCCCTAAAGGTTCAAACATGGCTCTTGGCCTAGCGCCAGGCTGATGATGGCTACCAGCCAAGAAAAAGACAATGGAGGATATTAACTCTCCTCTTGGGAATAATTCAACAGTGTGGAAATATTTTGACATTGGGATAAAAGATGGGTCAACACACAACACATATGCAAATAATGCTATTGTGAGTGATTTAGTAAACACAACAAACATGGCCGGCCACGTAAAGAAAAAAGACAATTACAATATTGTCTCCTATCGATCGAAATGGCCTGAATTTAATCAAATCGTATTGTGGCAAACCTTTTGATATCAGCAAATGTTGTTTTATTATCCAACAACCTAAATAATATCGTATCTTGATGAAGCTTGTACCCACTTGGTGCGGGATTGCACAGCAATTTTTTTATTTGTCCTGCGTCCGAGAAATTGAGACTTGCATTTGATTGACACCCTTTTAAAACGTGGCTTTTATCCAATGGCTGCTTAGAAAGCAAGAGAGGGCTATCACAACTTGAAGCAAGAAAGACATCACGGAAATGTCGATCTGTTGATACATTCTTCCTGAAACTGAAACAAAAATCCAAACAAGTGCAAACAAACCCACCTATAGTAAAGCGTTGTTATTCATATTTGAGCTGGAATATTTATTTTTAGATTGCTATTATATCTAAATCTAAACTACCTCTTTGCATTGCAGTAACATGTCCCATACAGCCACACACAAACAGACTCTTTGTTTGTTTCTCACAAGTGAATTGTTATTGGTTTTACTGTTAATTGTAACGAACAACCAATGCCAGTACAGATATTTTAGTAGTGTGCAAGCAATGTACTCAACATCATGTGAGCAAGCTTATATATTTCTCCTTTTTCCATTCTCTATGAATACATTTAAGTCATAAAGCCTCAGAACATTTCCGCACAGACACGCATTAATGCAATTACAACTAAAATAATTAGAATAAAAACACAGATCTACTTAACTCCAGAAACTTTTCCTCTCCAGGGTATATATGAGAAAAGATATAATGAAGAAAATTGGAATGGGGAAGCAGATAGCAAAACGATTTCAAAGATTATAGAGCAGAAATAAAAATGATACGGTCGAATATACACTGGAGTGGGATGGATAGGGTGGGTGGTTTTGTGTGTGTGTGTGTGTGTGTGTGTGTGTGTGTGTGTGTGTGTGTGTGTGTGTGTGTGGCAGCAGAATAACGATTGGTATGTGGGTGAGGTTGTCAGAGCAAGGATTAAAAAAAGTGTGTGTCTGTATGGATGGTGTTAGCAGTGTGGGTGAGAATGAGCATGTGTGTGTGTTTCTCTCCATGGGGGATATAGCCAGTGGATCGCTCGCAGCATCTCTAGTCCCAGCGTCCCCACGGATATGTGTGTGTGTGTGTGTGTGTGTGGTGCTCAGTAGATTGGGCTGCAGAGTGAATGGGCTCATTAGCGGTAGCAGAGTAACACATGGCCTGGGGCACACACAGACACACGCTCCCACGCGCGCGCGCACACACACACACACACACACACACACACACACACACACACACACACACACACACACACACACACACACACACACACACACACACACACACACACACACACACACACACACACACACACACACACACACACACACACACACACACACACACACACACACAGTCACACACAGTCACACACAGTCACACACAGTCACACTCCAGACTTGCATACTAATGCCTTCAGACTGCGAACACAACG
>NW_022990159.1:0-218137 GCF_902827175.1 Gymnodraco acuticeps
CATACATACATATATATATATATATATATATATATACATGCATATATATACATACATACATATATATACATACATACATATATATATATATATATATATATATACATACACATATATATATATATGACAGACAGAATATTAATATTAAATATTGAACAGATTATATGAACCCTGTCTCACATAATTTACACGGTATACATTTTGAGTGATATAATGTTATTTCACACACTCAAAATTGATGTTCTGCTGTTGTTGTAGAAAAATTATTTCTGATTTGAGTTACATTTTTGAAAGTACAAGCCAGAGAATTAATCTATTTGTTTTTTCCACATTTGTTTTCACAGTGAGGAAGGCGATGAGGATATGGCTTCTGGATGCCCAAGTATTATGGGGAAGATGCCACCAAGGTCAGGAGGTACTGCAGGAGGTGCTCTGATGCTGGCAACAGAAGAGTGAAGACACCTGTGTACTGCAGGAAGTGTCAGGTCCCTCTGTGCTTCACTACCAAAAATAACTTGTACAGGGCATGGCATGACTTACTGGAGTAATACTGTAACATTCAGGGTTTGTATAAAGTTTTTTTTTTACCCAAAAAATGCTTGTTGTATAGTGTGTTGCTAATTCTTTTTAATAAATCTGCTCCAGTTGGAGTCAAATGTTTCCTAAGTTTCCTCATTTGTATTGTGCAAGTAACATGCATCTCATGCAAAGAGGGAACTTCCCACACACACCACACATCACACACACACACCCACTTAATTTTTTTTTTTTTTTTAACAATAATTTTTTTTTTTATGGAATGAATACCTATAGTGATAATTAAATGTTGTACAATGATTTTTACAGTCTGGTACCTGAAAAAGGTTAAATGGCACTGATGGAACCAAATGTACCCAAATGTGCCCAAAGCTTAGTCCGCTTGGACTTTTTTTTGCTAAATCTCTCTAAAAAGGTCAATTCTCACTTGTTTTGCCTCAATCTTGATACAGGGTACTTATTATATGTTATACTTTGGATTCCTAAAGCTTTTAGGCTACTAACCCATCATTCAAGGGTGGTTTTCACTATAAGTAATGGGTTTTATTTGGGCGGAGACAAAAATGTACACTTTTTGACTATGTTCCATCTGGATTTACTCTGACACTGAAACATCTTTATTGATTCTGACACTTCTACATCCAACTCACAGATGTGACCTTGCTTTGATAAAAGAAATTATTCATATAACCCTTTTAGAAGTTAAGTTATAGTCCTTTGTTTTGGGCATGTCATTTTCGAGCCTGAAACCTGAAAAACAGGCTTGGGGCTTAAGAGGTTAAAAAGGAGACTAATTGAGTCTCTGAGAAGGTTCAAATGTATACTTTAATTAATAAAAAGCGCGGTAATGTTACAAGCAGAAGATGGTTCAGTCAGAAAAACAGCTGTGTTCTGGCTCTCGTGAGCAAAGGGAAGAGAGCGAGCTCCACCTTTCCAGCTGTTAAATATCCTCTTTTGGCTCCTCCCTGTGGGCCGGTTGGCGCTGCTGGGGGCCGGCCCTCCACGTCTCCAATGTTCGTTGTTGCGCATTACAGAGGATTCAGACATTGTACATTAAATATATAACTAAACACGCCTTTTCTTCTCCTTATCTCTTTCATGACTTTTCATTTAATACATTTTAAACGCTGTAATCAATACTCTAAAAATACTTCACGGCTGGTATCATTTCCGGTAGTTCCGAATGTTGTCTCATGCTACCCACGTCTGTAAACAAACGTATTCAAATAAACTGTACCTTCATTTAATATTCAGTAATAATAATATCTCGACGTCTATAGTTGTAGTGTTGAAATCAGTAGGTTTCGGTGTGCAACACTCCGTGTCATATCGCTACTAAATTCACCTCTATAGTAAATGGTATATTAGCCACATGCTAAATGCTAACCAGAGATGAAGGATTTTCAGAATAAAAGCTTAACAACTGGTTGTGCACAAGAACTTCTGGGTTTTCAGTATAAAACAGCATTTAAACTGACGGTATGTTTAAGGTACTTTATGCAATCAAAACATTGATTTTAATTTCTAACAAGTCCCATTCAAATCCCCCGTGTTCCGCCACCTGCTGCACCTTTTAATTCTCCATTGTGATACTGCACTTTATGTACTTACGTTTCAAAGGCTTGTAAGCTACAGTTTGCACTGTTTCAATAAATGAAACTAATTTTCTCACCACATCTTTTGATTCATTTTGTCCAGCATTTGCAAGCTGTAGACTCTCTGTCAGAGCCATATATTGTATAATTGATGCTTTCAGTTTTCAGTTGAATTAATTCAATCCAAGTCACTCACATGTCACCAAAATCACACTGTCCCTTTAAAATCTTTCAAAAATTATATAAGTGTATCGAATTATATCGAATCGTATTGAATCGTATCGTTGGCTGAATATCGTGATATATATCGTATCGTTGGCTGAATATCGTGTATCGTATCGTGAGATTAGTGTATCGCTACAGCCCTAATCCTGTTTAGTATGTACATAAATGATCCGCCTTCTGTGTGTGGAGAATGTGATGTATGCTGATGATACAGTTGTGAGCTCACAGCTCCTCATATCTGTTCAGAAACTAGACAGAAGTTAAACAAGTACAAACCACAGACTGTCTGTGTCATGGCGAATACAGTCGCTGCTTTATTTATGTCTGTATAGGGCGTTCCGAGCTGAATAAGGGCGTCACATGAAGGCAAGACGCCCGCCTGGCGGAAACGCTGGAATTAGGAATATATTGTGATGAAGTGCACACTGACCTGAGCTCCAGGGGTCTCTTTCTTCTCCTCCATGCTGCTCATCAGCTGTCCTGATGAAGACCACAGAGCTGCTTCATTATTAATATAATACAAGTATTTAGATATAATTCATCATAAACTGTCAGCAGTGAAGAGGAGGAATTCAAAGAGTTTATTCAATGATATGTTCTATTTCTAGATGCTTATATGTAGTGTTTTATCACACCATGTGCAGTGCCTTGTCTTATCTATGCTGCTGTGACGTAAACATGGTCCAAATTGATCCATTTAGTCAATGTGATGCTAAGCAGAGGAGAACATGATAGAAAGGTCAGATAGTTATTAACGTTACATGCACATTACTTTAACCATTACGATAAAAGTTGGTTTTCTGTGTAAATTATTATTAATACAAATATTTAGATATAATTCATCATAATCTGTGTAGCAACTTACATTGTAACTTACAGCTCACAGTTTGTTCACTTTTATTTCATTAAAATGACTTTATTCACATAGAAAGTGACATTAATGGTTGTTTGAACCACTGTTATAGCGCTATCCGTGTGTAACTATCACTAAGTTAACACAGAAAGCAAACATTAGCTAGTGAGACTGTTTAATGTACTCCATGTATACAGTATTTTCTGTATATTGTGTATTCTTTAGATACTCTAGTGATATGTGTCCTGTGTGTATACTTGCTGCTAATGCTTCATTTTTATTATCTTATTGCATCTTTTAAATATGTTTAACTCGTGTAATGCCTGAAAACACTTCTGCTGTGACACATTCATTTCCCACTTTAAGATAAATCATTATTTAAATAAAGTATATCTATTTATCTAATGAGCTAAACCGTCGCTTAGCTTAGCGTTAGCTGCTAACTGAAGAACCCCATTCATTTCAATGGGAAAAAATGCTACGTCGCGGTGAATGACGATGCTAATAAGCTAGTTAGCATACATTTAAAACCATATCTATGGTAAAGAGCACCAACACAACAACTCAAACCGTCTTAAAGACAACTGGTGTAATAAATAACTAACATAAAGTCAGCTGAGCATTACAAATCAACTGTTACTCCCCCAGAGCCGAACTGGAATAATAACTGTAGCTGTTAGCCGATAGCCGTTAGCTTTCAGACTGTAGCTTTCAGACTGTAGCTGTTAGACTGCAGCTGTTTGCCTTTATTTAAAGATAGTTTGAGACTATTTTTGTCGCACATTTTAAAGTTTTTTTGTGAGTTTCTTTCTACCTAGATTACAGCTGTTGTGTTAAATAATATAACTTCTGATTCGTGATTAACTGTAAGCTAAGAGGTTTAATCCACTCACCTCTTCTTTTGTCCTTTGTCCTTTGTCCTTCTTCTTCTTCTTCTTCTTCTTCTTCTTCTTCTTCTTCTTCTTCTTCTTCTTCCGTGTTTATTGGCGGTTGGCAAACCAACTTGTAGGCGCATTACCGCCACCAACTGGACTGGAGTGTGGACAAGAGACTATGCAGAAAACAAGAAACAAAAGAAACAAAAGAAAGAACCAAAACTCTAGATTATTTTAAATGTATCAATTTCTCTTAGAAACTTAATAATCTCACAATATATATTGCCTGATGTTTTCCCTAACAGCCCTGATAGCGACAAGTCATGGAATTTTGCTTTCTTCAGTGTCTGGAAAAGCACATTTCTCTGAGTACTATATTTCCTGCAAAGCAGTAAAACATGCCCAACAGTTTCTGGCTGGCTGCAGTGTATACACTTTCCGGTTGGATGCTTTCCTATTATACTTAAAGTATGATTGAGACCTGTATTATACTTAAAGTATGATTGAGACCTGTATTATACTTAAAGTATGATTGAGACCTGTATTATACTTAATGTATGATTGAGACCTGTATTATACTTAAAGTATGATTGAGACCTGTATTATACTTAAAGTATGATTGAGACCTGTATTATACTTAATGTATGATTGAGACCTGTATTATACTTAAAGTATGATTGAGACCTGTATTATACTTAATGTATGATTGAGACCTGTATTATACTTAATGTATGATTGAGACCTGTATTATACTTAAAGTATGATTGAGACCTGTATTATACTTAAAGTATGATTGAGACCTGTATTATACTTAATGTATGATTGAGATCTGTATTATACTTAATGTATGATTGAGACCTGTATTATACTTAATCAATCAATCAATCAATCAATGTTTATTTATATAGCCCAATATCACAAATGTTACATTTGTCTCAGTGGACTTTACAGTTTGTACAAAATATCAGTATGACAATACGACACCCTCTGTCCTTAGACCCTCACATCGTACAAGGAAAAACTTCCGGAGAAAACCCACAGTTTAAAGGGAAAAATGGGAGAAACCTCAGGGAGAGCAACAGAGGAGGGATCCCTCTCCCAGGACGGACAGACGTGCAATAGATGCCGTGTGTAAATTGAAAAGATAATACATTTGCAACATAGGTAGTCCAAATGTTTGGAAATGCATGTGTGTATAATAGGAAGATGAATCCACGAGGATATCCATCCAGGACCTATGATCCAGGACCACAGCCACGACTCAAGATCCAGGGCTCGCGATCCAGGACAGAGGAGCGCAGGATCATCTATGACTCCGGATCCCGGCGTATATAGACACCAAAAAGAAAGACATTTGGGGAAGCTGGGTTAATCGGAACATGAGAGTACACAGGTATAGACAGAGAGAAGGAAGAAGTAGGATGTCCCCCGACAAACTAAGCCTATATCAGCAAAACTAGGGGCTGGATCTAATCAGCCCTAACTATAAGCTTTATCAAAAAGGAAGGTCTTAAGCGCACTCTTAAAAACGGATAGGGTGTCTGCCGCCCGAACACAAACTGGAAGCTGATTCCACAAATGTGGAGCTTGATAAGAAAAGGCTCTGGCTCCCATTGTACTTTTAGAGACTCTAGGAACAACCAACAACCCTGCATTCTTGGAACGCAATGCCCTAGTAGGACAGTAGGGTATAATGAGTTCTTTAAGGTAAGATGGCGCCTGCCCATTAAGGGCTTTGTAGGCGAGAAGAAGAATTTTAAATTCTATCCTGTGTTCTATAGGGAGCCAGTGTAAGGCAGCCAGAACAGGAGTAATGTGGTCCCTTTTCCTAACTCTGGTTAGTACACGAGCCGCAGCATTTTGAATCAGCTGAAGCGACTTGACTGACTTCTTGGTACACCCTGATAATAAAGAGTTACAATAATCCAGCCTTGAAGTAACAAATGCATGGACTAGTTTCTCTGCATCGTTTTGAGGCAAGATATGCCTGATTTTTGCAATGTTACGTAGATGGAAGTAGGCGGTCCTTGAAATTGATTTTATGTGGGCGTTAAAGGATAAATCCTGATCAAATATAACACCAAGATTCCTTACAGTCTCACTGGAGGCCAAATTAATGCCATCCATAGTTAGTATATCCTTAGATAATTTGTTTCGTAGATTCTTCGGACCAAGTACAATAACTTCAGTTTTGGTCGTGTTTAACATCAAAAAGTTTAAGGTCATCCACGTTTTTAAGTCCTTAAGGCAGTCTTGAATTTTATTTAGATGATTAATTTCATCAGGCTTGATTGATAAATATAGTTGAGTATCATCCGCATAACAATGAAAGTTTACAGAATGATTCCTTATAATATTGCCTAACGGAAGCATATATAATGTGAACAAAATAGGTCCGAGCACTGAGCCCTGTGGCACTCCATGGCTAACTTTGGTTTGCGTGGAAGATTCATCATTGACACGTACAAACTGAGAGCGTTCAGATAGATAGGACCTAAACCAGTTCCCTGTATGCCAACTAAGTGCTCTAGTCTTTGCAATAAGATATCATGGTCGATAGTATCAAATGCAGCACTGAGATCGAGCAAAACAAGAATAGAGACACGTCCCTTGTCAGAGGCTATTAGAATGTCATTTGTGACTTTAACCAGAGCTGTCTCTGTGCTATGATGTGTTCGAAAGCCAGACTGAAAAGCTTCAAATAAATCATTGTTTTTTAAGTAATCACACAACTGTTTTGCGACCGCTTTCTCAAGAATTTTTGAGAGGAACGGAAGATTAGAAATAGGTCTATAGTTGGCTAAAACCTCTGGATCGAGGTTGTGCTTTTTAAGAAGCGGTTTTATCACTGCTACTTTGAATGATTGTGGAACATAGCCTGATAATAAAGACATATTCATAATATTTAATAAATAAGTGCTAATTAATGGAAAAACTTCCTTCAACAGCTTAGTTGGAATTGGGTCTAACATGCACGTTGATGGTTTAGAAGAGAGAATCATTGAATTTAATTGTTCAAGGTTTATGGCTGAAAAGCATTCTAGTTTACTATCTAGTGTAATATTAGAACTTACGTATCCGGGAGCTGTTGATAACACTATACTGGTCAAAGGCAAGAGGTCATTAATTTTGTTTCTAAGAGTAACAATTGTATCGTTAAAAAAGCACATACAATCATTACTACTGAGTGCTATGGGAATAGAAGGCTCAATCGAGCTGTGGCTCTCTGTCAGCCTGGCTACAGTGCTGAAAAGAAATCTTGCATTATTCTTATTCTCATCTATTAATGAAGAGTAGTAGGCTGCTCTCGCTTTACGCAATGCTTTCTTATATTCATTGAGAGTAATATGCCAAATTAAACGAGATTCTTCAAGTTTAGTAGAACGCCATATCCTTTCAAGTTGTCTCGACTTTTGCTTTATTTTGCGGGTTTCGGCATTATGCCATGGAGCTAGTCTATGTTGTTTTATTTTCTTCTTTTTCAAAGGAGCAACAGAGTCTAATTTTATTCGCAGCGCATCTGTAGCACTATCAACAACATGATCAATTTGGGGTGGTGTACATTTTGTATAAGTTTCCTCCCTTACATGCAGACATGCTATCGAGTTAAGTATTGGTGGAATCTCTTCCTTAAATTTGGCTATAGCACTAACAGATAGGTTTCTGCTGCAGGAGCTTTTGACTAATGCTTTGTAGTCTAGTAACAGTACTTCAAAAGTTACTAAGAAATGGTCGGATAAAGCAGGATTATGCGGTTCGACTAATAGTTGCTCAATTTCAATACCATAAGTCAGAACAAGGTCGAGAGTGTGATTATAGCAGTGGGTTGGTTTATTTACACTCTGACAAAAACCAACAGAATCTAATATAGAGTTAAATGCAACAGTAAGGCTATTTTTATCATCGTCAACATGAATATTAAAGTCACCTACGATAATTACTTTATCTGTTTTAAGAACCAAAGTTGATAAAAACTCAGAGAATTCAGATAAGAATTCTGAATAAGGACCTGGTGCACGGTACACTGTAACAAATAAGATTGGCTGCAAAGTTTTCCAGGTCGGATGCGTAAGACTAAAAACGAGACTTTCAAAGGAGGTATAATTTAATTTTGGTTTAGTATTGATAAGTAAACTTGAGTCAAAGATGGCTGCAACTCCACCTCCTCGGCCCGTGCCTCGGGCAATATGAGTATTGATATGGCTGGGTGGAGTGGCCTCATTTATGCTGACATATTCTTCATGTCTCAACCAAGTTTCAGTGAGACAGCATATATCAATATTATAATCTGATATTAAATCATTTACCAATATTGCTTTAGATGCTAGAGATCTTATGTTTAAGAGACCACATTTAATATTCCTGTTTTGTTGCACTGTAGTAGTTGTTACATTTACTTTGATTAGGTTATTATGTATGACACCTCTATTAGGTTTTACCTTAACTTGTCCTTGGGCAGACACACACACCGCTAATATTGGGTATTTTATTGGGTTCGGGATTCCTATGGATGACTGCCTAGGAGAGAGCGCAGAGAAGCGTGTAAAACTGCGACTCCGCCTCCTGGTCTCAACTCCAGTTTGTCATGGATTAAGTCCACAAAGCCCTGAAATGTTTGCCGAAATGAGATCGGCACCTTCCAAAGTAGGATGAATGCCGTCTCTCTTAATCAGACCAGGTTTTCCCCAGAAGGCTGTCCAATTATTTACGAAGCCCACATTGTTTGCTGGGCACCACCAAGACAACCAGCGCTGAAATGATGACATGCGGCTATACATGTCATCATTGATCAGATTGGGGAGGGGACCAGAGAAGATTACGGTGTCCGACATTGTCTTAGCATAACTACACACCGACTCCACATTAAGTTTGGTGCATTCTGATTGGCGTAAACGAACATCATTACCACCGACGTGAATAACAATCCTACTGTATTTACGTTTATTTTTAGCCAGCAGTTTAAGATGCGCCTCAACGTCGCCCGCTCTGGCCCCCGGAATGCATGTGACTGTGGAGGCTTCGGTCTCTAATTTCACGTGTCTCATAATAGAGCTACCAATAACCAGAGTTGGCTTCTCAGCGGGTGTCTCGCTGAGTGGGGAATATCTGTTAGATACGTGAACGGGTTGGTGGGGACCTGCGGGTTTCGCGTTATGCCCCTTCTGAACAGTCACCCAGTCTCCCTGCTGCTCGGGAGTTGCCGGGGGACGGCTAATAGGAGCTACCTTTTGCCGGTCCGCACCGGCTAACATGGGCTTTACTGTAGCTGAGTTTCTTTCTAAGATGCGGAGCCGGGCTTCTATGGCTATGATTCCCGCCTCCAACCTAACAACTATACTACATTTAACACATGTATCGGTACCAGTAAAGGAGGTAGGGAAGTAACCAAACATGAGACAGTTAGAGCAGGAAATAGCACCCGAGGGTGGGGAAAGAGCCATGGCTAGCTATCAAGCTAAAGTAGCTACCGTTAGCAAACCCGAAAAGAGTGTAGGCAACTGTGGAGTTACAGTCGCTAAGAGAAGGAGAGTTGTGAGAGCTTAAGTTATAGTAACGTGTGATTACAACGTCAGGCAGTTGCCGTGATCAAGAGTTTTAAAACGATCGATTAAGTTAAGATAATAAGCTATCAGCAACAGAACGGACACACGGGATACCCGGAGATGACAACAACCGGAAGTTACAACATGCTTACCGCAATAGTGGTCCGTGTAGAAACAGTGTCCCATATTATACCTGTATTATACTTAATGTATGATTGAGACCTGTATTATACTTAAAGTATGATTGAGACCTGTATTATACTTAAAGTATGATTGAGACCTGTATTATACTTAATGTATGATTGAGACCTGTATTATACTTAATGTATGATTGAGACCTGTATTATACTTAATGTCAAGGAGAGACTCTGAGGCATGAACTCAATTGCACGACACAGATAGTGTTCTCAAAAAATAAAGACTTTACTGGAATTTAGCACAGTAATCAAAACAAGGAAAACAAATATACTCTTTCGAGGAAAACTAGCAAGTGATCAATGAGGTAGATCCGTGGGAAGTCCGTGAGGTAATCAGGAACGTGGGTCATAGTAAGACAACGAACTGACAATGAACAGGAGGAAGCTACCACAATATATACACAGGTAAAGGGGACACAGGTGGAAACAATCAGGGCGGGAAAACAATCAAGGACGCAGGAGACAGAAGGGGGCGGGGAGCGTGGAGGCCTGAAATGAGAGGGATGATTAATTAAGGGAATAAACATAAAGCACAGGGCAAAGGGACATGACAAAACTAACATAAAGAATACACTTTCACTATTAGTTTCCTAGACATGACACAACCTGTGCAGCCCATGTATTGATTCCATCCGATAGCTGCTATAATACAAAACAACACGTCTGCCTCTCTCCACAATGATCAATAACAGTGAACGGATGGTCAAAGTAAGGTACAAATAAACAGAATCACACGAAGCCTGGTTAGTGTTGCCTGACTTTATAAAGTGTGTTTATAAGCAGGGGTACACATAATTCCCCTCACTGTCAAATGATTACACAGTGATATCTGCATTACTCATCCACTAAACAACATCAGTTTATCCTTGTTAATTACACAATATTGATTGGTTTAAATGGTGTGCAATGCTTTTGTGTTTTTAACCTTCGATTCAGAGAAACAATTAGGAGTTTTGACACTACAGTTTCTGAAGACACTACACTACCCAGAATCCCCAGCTATCGTTTGGGACTACAACATCCGCCTTGCTTTACAAACCCCGTGATTAGTCATCAAGCCCTGTGATTGGATGTTGGAGTGGCAGTGCGGCAAGGTTACGCTGAGCGTCAACAGCTCTTTGAAATGGAATGGAGCCACGGCAGACTTTCCAAAACTGGAATTGGACAGCAAATGTTGCAAATATGGCAGCATCCATCGATCATCTTAAGATAAGATATACTTTATTGATCCCAAGTTGGGAAATGTTTTTCTTACAGCAGCATACTACTTTGTTCTACTCCACTACAATTCTCACATTCCTCATTCCTCCCCGCACTGTCAACCTGGACAACCTCTTACCTCTTCAGTCTGTGACCACACCACGCCCCTCCCACTCAACTACCATTGCCCTCCTTAACATCCCATCACTCAACAAGAAAGCCCTCATCCTCCATGAACTAATCTTGGAAAAATCCCTTGATTTCCTTCTGCTCACCGAAACCTGGCAACAGCCCGATGACTTCTTCTCCCTCAACCAAACATCCCCCCCTGGCTTTAAATACATCACTAAACCCCGCCCCTCCCGCCGTGGTGGCGGCCTTGCTGTAATCCACAATCAGAACATCCAGATCACAGAACTAACCCTCCCCTCAGTATCATCCTTTGAATTCATTGCCTTCAAAGCCCCTCCCTCACTGACAGTCATCCTCATCTACCGGCCTCCTAAACCTCATCCCTCCTTCCTCTCCGATTTCACTGAATTCCTCACACTTGCCTCATCCCTCTCTCAACGTCTGTTACTACTTGGTGACCTCAACATTCACATTGACTCACCCACCTGCAAGCTGGCATCCGAATTCACAACCCTACTGGACAATTTCTCTATCACCCAACATGTCACCTTCCCCACCCATGACAAAGGACACATTCTTGATCTCGTCTGCTCTACCAACCTCCCAGTGATTGACCTCCACCCTTGCCCATTTCCCCTCTCCGACCACAAACTCATACAATTCACCATTGCCCCCCCCACCCGAAACCCCTGCCCACCCAGAAACATCACCTTCCGTAATCTACACTCCATTGACCATAACCATCTCTCCGAACTGCTATCATCTAATCTCCCCCTGGACGCAACCCTCAGCTCACCTGATGATCTGCTCAACCACCTCAACTCCACCCTACTCACCTCCCTCAACACTTTAGCCCCCCTCAAAAATAAAACTGTTTGTTTCAAGACCTCCTCACCCTGGTTCACACCCGCACTGCGTAAAATGAATCAGCGAGGCCGCCAACTTGAACGTCTTTCAAATAAATCATCCCTCACAGTCCATTACATAAGCTACAAACTCCATCTCAATGCATACAAAGATGCTCTTATTGCCGCTAAATCTGCCTACCTCTCCAACATCTTCATTGACCCCTCCCGTAACCCCAGGACCCTCTTCTCCACAGTTAACAAGCTTTTCAAACCCCGTGCTGATAACCTCCCTACTTCTACTTCCGCTACTTGCAGCTCATTCCTCCAGTTTTTCGCAGACAAAATTAACGCCATTAACCACTCCTTCTCAGCTCCATCTGATATACAAGTATATCCCCCAACCTCCACCACGACCATTTCTCCCCCCATCTCCCTCGACCTCCTGACTCCTCCCCAGCGCCGCCTCTCCCAGTTCAACCTGGTGACCCCACTTGAAATACTCCATCTGATCGGTTCCTCAAATCCCACAACCTGCTCCCTTGACCCTCTACCCACTCCTC
Organism: Gymnodraco acuticeps; assembly: GCF_902827175.1. Taxonomy (NCBI): domain Eukaryota; kingdom Metazoa; phylum Chordata; class Actinopteri; order Perciformes; family Bathydraconidae; genus Gymnodraco; species Gymnodraco acuticeps. The sequence continues at coordinate 12,566 of NW_022990159.1, forward strand.
TTCTGAAGTCCTGCCTCCCCGTCCTCTGCCCCTATCTTGCTAACCTTTTCAACTCCTCGCTGTCCCATGGAACCGTCCCCTCTGCCTTCAAAACTGCTGCCGTTACTCCAATCCTCAAAAAACCTGGTCTTGATCCCTCCTCCCTCACTAATTACCGCCCTATCTCCAACCTACCATTCCTCTCAAAAACTATTGAACGCATTGTAGCCAAACAAATTCACTGCCATCTCCAAACAAACCAGCTTTATGAACCCCTTCAGTCTGGATTTCGTCCTTACCACAGTACAGAAACTGCACTCGTCAAAGTCCTCAATGACCTCCTCACCTCTGCTGACACTGGTTCCCTCAATATTCTCATCCTCCTCGACCTGAGTGCAGCCTTCGATACCGTGAGCCACAACATCCTGCTCACCCGACTCAGGGACATTGGTATTGAAGGTATTGCACTCAGATGGCTCCAGTCCTACCTCACTGAACGATCCCACTTCATCTCCCTCCCAAACCATTCCTCTGCCACAGCTTCAGTCACCCAAGGCGTTCCTCAAGGATCAGTACTTGGCCCCCTCCTCTTCATCATTTACATCCTCCCCCTCGGTCAGATACTCCGCCACTTCAACCTCGACTTCCACTGCTATGCTGATGACACTCAGATCTACCTCAGCACCAAATCCCTCCATGACCCACCCCTTACCCACATCGATTCCTGTCTGACAGCTATTCAAACTTGGATGCAACATAACCTCCTCAAACTGAACAGCAACAAAACAGAACTCCTCCTAATCGGCTCCAAATCCACCCTCAGCAAGGTCACTAACATAACTCTCACCATCGATGGCACCATTGTTTCCCCCTCCAATCAGGCACTCAACCTTGGCATAATCTTTGACCCCACCCTCTCCCTCGAACCTCACATCCGCCAAACAGTCAAAACCTCATTTTTCCACCTCCGCAATATTGCAAAAATCCTACCCTCTCTCACCCGCCCCGCAGCCGAACAACTAATCCATGCCTTCATTTCCTCCCGCCTCGACTACTGCAACTCACTTCTTTACGGCATCAGCACTACATCCCTCAACAGACTCCAACGGGTTCAAAATGCAGCTGCACGTCTCCTCACGCATACCAAATCATGGCATCACATCACCCCAGTCCTCAAAGACCTCCACTGGCTTCCTGTCTCCCATCGCATCAACTACAAAAATTCTGGTCCTCACCTACAAAGCCCTCCACCATCTGCCCCCCCCTTATCTCACAAACCTTCTCACTCCTTATCAACCTCCACGGTCCCTCAGATCCACCGCAGCCGGACTCCTATCCATTCCCACATCCACACTCTGCAGCTTTGGGGACAGAGCCTTCTCAGTGGCAGCTCCTAGGCTCTGGAATTCCCTCCCCCAAGATCTCCGTGACTCTGAGTCCCTCACAGTCTTTCAGTCCCGCCTCAAAACACATCTTTTCAACTCTGTCTACCCATAAGCCCCCCCCCCCCCCCCTCTCAATCAACTTCCCCTTGACTGGCTTTTTATTTTTTACTTACTTGTTTGCCTGTCCTTGTTTGTCTACCCTCCCTCATACTGTAAAGCGTCTTTGAGTTGTGAAAAGCGCTATATAAATAAAATGCATTATTATTATTATTATTACAATTCAGAGGTTAACCTAGTATTTTTACTCCACTACATTTATTTTAGTTCCTTTGCAGATTGTGATTAATGATGTGAAATATAAACAACCCTTAAATCAGACTTTAGTTACACCTGACTCAAATTCAGGGAAGGTGATTGTCAAGTGCCAAAATAAACTATGCAATATATTGGACGTTAAGTACTTTGTCAGACTTCATATTTATCTGTGGATAACCCCAACGTTTTTTTCTTATTCAAGAAGACCTTAACTTAAAGTAATGTTTAATGTTTAAATAAAGCCTAGTTGGTCTGTTTTGCATCCTCCTGTTAATATCTTTGGACGTCCTGCACTCAACTGTTTTAGAGATCACTACAGTGTCTTCTTGATATTTTATATTGTGTATGTAGGCTACTCTCAAAATTCAATAACGTGCTTTAACCACTAGGCGGCGCGGGTTAAAAAACCAGTGGTGTAGTTAATAAAACATAATAATATCAAACATAATGTGACTATTAACTTTATTGTGAAATGAAAACAGAACGGTAAAGGAAAACACAGTTTCAGTCTCTCGATGTGAAGCTTATGCATTGTACCATGAACCTGGATAGACCTGTAACAGTCAACTGCATGAGGAGCTGGAAAGGTAATGAATGAATTAAAATGTCGAACTCTGACTTCATTTTAAGGACATGTCGGCCAGGGATGTAGAGCTATATTTGTTTAACCACCGGATTGGCAAAACAGGAGAGTGTGTGCACCAGTCTGCCTTGATCTATGTATTCATGTCTGTGACTCTCACAGTATCTGCTGCCCACAGCTGCTTTATGGAAGGAACACCTCCTTCACTTCATGAAATCTCTGCAGCACCAGGAGGCAGCTGATGTGTTTTAACCACACACACACACACACACACACACACACACACACACACACACACACACACACACACACACACACACACACACACACACACACACACACACGATTTAAACGCAGACTTCTGTTCCTCCATGTTTCGTTGTTATCGTTTCACTGAGCGGACCCGCCCCTTTTTGTTTTTAAACGCTCCCTTTTCTGTTCCATCTGCGGCGGTAATAGGTTTTGTGCGCTGTGATGATTCGGCTGTACCTTTAGTAATGAATATTAGATGATCAAATCAAATCAAATTTTATTTCTATAGCACATTTAAAAACGATTTTCAGTCGAGCCAAAGTGCTGCACATGCAGATAATAAATAACACATTCCTACCGATGTAAACAGAATAAATTACAACATCAAATATAAAAATCAAATGTTCATTTGATCATTGGTTTTATTATGAAAACGTCGAGACAGGAAATACTGTTTTCAACCCGTAACTTTACATGGAGGCTGCCGCATACCTCAAATCATCTTCCTAATATCTATGGAACTATAGATCCTACATATCGACTGGACGTGGATTCTAAAAGTACAATATACACTTCTCGCTAGAAATCTAATCAAAAAGCGTTTTAATGGCCAAACTATTCTACAATTTAGGATTTTACAGAGAGGGTTATTTGTGAGTAAACGACCATCTGTAACGTTTGCATTCAACGGGAGCAGGACGTATTAAGCGCTTGAACAAACAACATATTTGGTCGTAATAATTGGGCCTGAACAATCGGCATATTTGGTCATATGAGTTGGAGGACTTGTTGAAACAGACTCGTAACCCTGCATATTTGTTGTGTTTTGCAGCATATTATAAACATGTCATTCCCTTATCTTCAAATACCCCAGGTTGTGTAGTGATGTATTTGAGGTGTACTGTCCACATCGCAGACCTGAAGTTGTGCAGTCAATGTATGCGAAGTGTACAGGACCTTGGTCTCTGAGACTCAAAAAAGCCTTTCTCGCCTACCTGTCCACTGTCCGCATACCTGAGATCCTGCAGTCATTTTTCAAAGATGGTGTGGCATATAGGGAGGTGCAATCTCCTGATGGTATAGACTGTATTATAGTGGACATCTGCAACCCGAGAAAACAAGATAACATTAGGATAATCAATGTATACAACCCATGTCCAAATCTAACCACTGATATATTTAAAGAAATAGCAGAATATAAACATAGGAAGGAAGTTTGGTGTGGTGATTTCAATGCACACAACAGTCTATGGGGCAGCAACCATACAGACAGTAACGGAAACATAGTGGAAGAAATGCTGGAGGAAAGAACACTAGTATGCCTTAATGATGGACATGGCACAAGAGTAGATGTTCACAGGGGGAAAGTCTCATGCCTGGATCTGACATTAGTGTCAAACTGTTTGGTTCATGTGAATGGTTTGTTTTGAATAACTCCACTGTAGGAAGTGACCATTATCCAGTGCTTACTAAAATGAATAATAATGTATATATGCAGGAAGGAGGTGTGATAACCAGGTGGTGCTTTGCTAAAGCTGATTGGGGGAAATGTAGGATATGGTGTGAGGAGTCGGTCCACCTGCTAACATCAGAGGGAAGCATAGAGGTCATTACAAGCCACATAACGCAACATATACTATAGAAGGCAGGTATGTTAGGAAGGACACATGAAAGAGAACATGGAGAGAATTGTGTTCTACCATAAAGGCGTATTCACCTGTGACTCTCTGCAGCTCACCTGTGACTCTCACCTGTGACTCTCACCTGTGACCCTCTGCGGCTCACCTGTGACTCACCTGTGACTCTCACCTGTGACTCTCTGCGGCTCACCTGTGACTCTCTGCAGCTCACCTGTGACTCACCTGTGACTCTCACCTGTGACTCTCTGCGGCTCACCTGTGACTCTCTGCGGCTCACCTGTGACTCTCTGCGGCTCACCTGTGACTCTCACCTGTGACTCTCACCTGTGACTCTCACCTGTGACTCTCTGCAGCTCACCTGTGACTCTCTGCGGCTCACCTGTGACTCACCTGTGACTCTCACCTGTGACTCTCTGCGGCTCACCTGTGACTCTCTGCAGCTCACCTGTGACTCTCTGCAGCTCACCTGTGACTCTCACCTGTGACTCTCTGCAGATGACCTGTGACTCTCTGCAGATCACCTGTGACTCTCTGCGGCTCACCTGTGACTCTCACCTGTGACTCTCTGCATCTCACCTATGACTCTCTGCGGCTCACCTGTGACTCTCACCTGTGACTCTCACCTGTGAATCTGCGGCTCACCTGTGACTCTGCAGCTCACCTGTGACTCTCTGCAGCTCACCTGTGACTCTCTGCGGCTCACCTGTGACTCACCTGTGACTCTCTGCGGCTAACCTGTGACTCTCACCTGTGACTCTCTGCAGCTCACCTGTGACTCTCTGCAGCTCACCTGAGACTCTCACCTGTGACTCTCTGCGGCTCACCTGTGACTCTCTGCGGCTCACCTGTGACTCTCACCTGTGACTCTCTGCGGCTCACCTGTGACTCTCACCTGTGACTCTCTGCGGCTCACCTGTGACTCTCTGCAGCTCACCTGAGACTCTCACCTGTGACTCTCTGCGGCTCACCTGTGAATCTCTGCGGCTCACCTGTGACTCTGCAGCTCATCTGTGACTCTCTGCAGCTCACCTGAGACTCTCACCTGTGACTCTCTGCGGCTCACCTGTGACTCTCTGCGGCTCACCTGTGACTCTGCGGCTCACCTGTGACTCTCACCTTTGACTCTCTGTGGCTCACCTGTGACTCTCTGCGGCTCACCTGTGACTCTCACCTGTGACTCTCTGCGGCTCACCTGTGACTCTCACCTGTGACTCTCACCTGTGACTCTCACCTGTGACTCTCTGCGGCTCACTTGTGACTCTCACCTGTGACTCTGTGCAGCTCACCTGTGACTCTCTGCGGCTAACCTGTGACTCTCTGCAGCTCACCTGTGACTCTCTGCAGCTCACCTGTGACTCTCACCTGTGACTCTGCGCCTCACCTGTGACTCTCTGCAGCTCACCTGTGACTCTCTGCGGCTCACCTGTGACTCTCTGCAGCTCACCTGTGACTCTCTGCGGCTCACCTGTGACTCTCACCTGTGACTCTCATCTGTGACTCTCACCAGCTCACCTGTGACTCTCTGCAGCTCACCTGTGACTCTCTGCGGCTCACCTGTGACTCTCACCTGTGACTCTCTGCAGCTCACCTGTGACTCTCTGCGGCTCACCTGTGACTCTCATCTGTGATTCTCTGCGGCTCACCTATGACTCTCTGCGGCTCACCTGTGACTCTCTGCGGCTCACCTGTGACTCTCTGCGGCTCACCTGTGACTCTCTGCGGCTCACCTGTGACTCTCACCTGTGACTCTCGCCTGTGACTCTCTGCGGCTCACCTGTGACTCTCTGCGGCTCACCTGTGACTCTCACCTGTGACTCTCTGCAGCTCACCTGAGACACTCTGCGGCTCACCTGTGACTCTCACCTGTGACTCTCACCTGTGACTCTCTGCAGCTCACCTGTGACTCTCTGCGGCTCACCTGTGACTCTCTGCAGCTCACCTGTGACTCTCACCTGTGACTCTCACCTGTGACTCTCACCTGTGACTCTCACCTGTGACTCTCTGCAGCTCACCTGTGACTCTCTGCGGCTCACCTGTGACTCTCACCTGTGACTCACACCTGTGACTCTCACCTGTGACTCTCACCTGTGACTCTCACCTTTGACTCTCTGCATCTCACCTGTGACTCTCTGCAGCTCACCTGTGACTCTCTGCAGCTCACCAGAGACTCTCACCTGTGACTCTCTGCGGCTCACCTGTGACTCTCACCTGTGACTCTCTGCGGCTCACCTGTGACTCTCACCTGTGACTCTCACCTGTGACTCTCTGCAGCTCACCTGTGACTCTCACCTGTGACTCTCACCTGTGACTCTCTGCAGCTCACCTGTGACTCTCACCTGTGACTCTCACCTGTGACTCTCTACTAAAAACAAACACATGACTTTAAACAACCAAACATGACCACAAGGAAATGCAAACAGGTTAAAAATATACTTCAAACAACCAAAAAGAAACATCAAATGCAGGGACGCGGGAAGTCAGTCAGAGTTGGGGGTGCGGGGCGGGGGGTGCGGGGTGGGGGGTGCGGGTGCCTTGCAGCGGCGAAACTGTGGCGCTTACACTGCGTTTGCGCTTCAGATAAGGCTCCCTCTGCAAAACGAGGCCCCACGCAGTCTGCGTGATCTGCGTGGAGGGAGGGTCCGGTATAATAACGTCACACTAAATGCAGTCATTTGGTCTTTAGCAACAGCTTGTGAGAGCAGCGCATTCATCGGTGTTCGTTGTCATGCTGCCAGTTTGTTGACGGCCTGTGTGTTGATGGGACTTCTCATGCTCCCTAAATGTTTCCTCTGCCTTTCGCCAGTTCTTAAACCGTGCTTTCACAAAACTCCCATCCCTGATCTTGCGCTGACGAGCTTCTTTTCTATAGCAGAGCAACAGAAGAAGCACACTGCATTATCACTTTCTCTTATAGTGAAGCTTTTTAGAGACTGCTTACACTAAAATGCTAACTCAAACATACTCAAAATAAAACTTTTGTATTGATTTGATTAGTGAACTTTTTGGCGTTGCAGTTACAACTCTCCACCAACAGGTGGGGGTGCTGCAGCCCCCTCAGCACCCCCCCTTCCCACGTCCATGATCAAATGACTAAAGAAACATCAGAGAGAAGCTGAATTACTGCAAGGAGAGGAGGAAGTACTAAAACATCCACAAAGCAACCACTTAGAAAGCAAAAGGACTTAAAGGGGATCAAAACAGACTTAGAACGATCACATAAATACAGAAAAAGTGTTAAAAAATATGCAAAAATACTGAAAGTAGATTTGGTGACACAAACAAAGACACCCCCCCTCGCTTGGACCTTAAAACAGGAACTTAATCTTTAAATTCACACAATTCAAGTTTTATATCTCTCCAACTCCATCTTAGTGACAAAGTCTGTCCACTCCCAGAAACGTTGATCACTTCTCAGGAAAGAAGAGTAATGATGAGAAGGAAACAGACGTTGTGTCAGAGTGGAACATTTCCATGTTGCTGAGCAACAGACAGGAAGCAGGGGGCGGGTCTCTGACTCTGGACCTTCACACTCACATGTGTTAATATTGAATCCACTACAATAGGCTAGTTGCACGGGATGACGTATTTCCATTTCCGGTTCATTGAGCGTGCGCTTGTAAACTTCCGGTCTACGGTAGAGCGGTAGAGGGGGTGGTGGCAACACTGGACTGTGACTGGACGAGAGATGGCAGAGGGAAGTGACGAGGCAGGAAGTTAAGTTGAAGGAGGACACTCTGATAGTGAGTAAAAGAGAGTTTGTACTGTTTATGGCAGAGATGCTCAACTGTTCAGCGCAGACTACAAGCCGGAATGAAAGAATCAAAAATAATTGTCAAATCAGCTGAAAAGTACCTTGATGTGAAAGGGATGCACTGGGGACACGTGAAAGATATCCTAAATGATGACGTCCAACAACATCAGACATGGACTGGATCATCCTGATGGTGGTAATTGCACTGCAGTGAAATGCTAGAAGTTTAATTTCAAATGGACAAGAGTTCAAAAAATATATTGACAACCTGGGAGAGAAACCTAATGTTCTTTGTATTCAGGAAACATGGCTGAAAGCACAACTGGATTTTATTGTGAAGGGATAAACTGCAGTTAGACGAGATAGGGACTCTGGCAGAGGGGGAGGAGTTGCAACATTCATACAGAGTGGGATAAGTTACAACGTTATGCATGTAAGTACAGATCATGAAGCAATAGTTATAAGGGTATGGAATGATAGAGGACCTATAGATATCGTAAATTATTATAATGTGGGAAATTAGATCAAAGTATATTAGAGGATGCTGGGGGTTCACTGCAAGACAAAGTAATATGGTGTGGGGGTTTTAATTCACATAGCTCGCTATGGGGAAGCAGTAGCACAGATGCAAATGGGGCAGTAGTTGAGGAATTTATAGATGACCTCGGGCTAGTGTGCATTAACACTGGAGAAGGAACACGATATAATTGCACGAAGAATATAGAAACAGTACTCGATCTGACATTTGTATCGAATGCTTTAGCAGGTATAAGTACATGGAATGTGGTAAAGCATACAGGTCTCAATCATACTTTAAGTATAATACAGGTCTCAATCATACATTAAGTATAATACAGGTCTCAATCATACTTTAAGTATAATACAGGTCTCAATCATACATTAAGTATAATACAGGTCTCAATCATACATTAAGTATAATACAGGTCTCAATCATACATTAAGTATAATACAGGTCTCATCCATCCATCCATCCATCTTCTCCCGCTTATCCGTGGTCGGGTCGCGGGGGTAGCAGTTCCAGCAGAGAGCCCCAAACTTTATTTTCCCTGGCGACATCAACCAGCTCTGACTGGGGGATCCCAAGGCGCTCCCAGGCCAGCGAAGAGATATAATCCCTCCACCTGGTCCTAGGTCTACCCCTTGGTCTCTTCCCAGCTGGACGTGCCTGGAACACCTCCCTAGGGAGGCGCCCAGGTGGCATCCTAACTAGGTGCCCGAACCACCTCAACTGGCTCCTTTCGACGCGAAGGAGGAGCGGCTCAACTCCGAGTCCCTCCCTGATGACCGAACTTCTCACCTTATCCCTAAGGGAGACACCAGCCACCCTGCGGAGGAAACCCATCTCGGCCGCTTGTATCCGCGATCTCGTTCTTTCGGTCATGACCCATCCTTCATGACCATAGGTGAGGGTAGGAACGAAAATGGCCCGGTAGACAGAGAGCTTTGCCTTCTGGCTCAGCTCCCTTTTCGTCACAACGGTGCGGTAAAGCGACTGCAGTACCGCTCCCGCTGCTCCGATTCTCCGGCCCATCTCACGCTCCATTGTTCCCTCACTCGAGAACAAGACCCCGAGATACTTGAACTCCTTCACTTGGGGTAAGGACTCATTCCCTACTTGAAGTGGACAGTCCATCGGTTTCCTGCTGAGAACCATGGCCTCAGATTTGGAGGTGCTGATCCTCATCCCAGCCGCTTCACACTCGGTTGCGAACCGATCCAGTGAGTGCTGAAGGTCGCAGACCGATGAAGCCATTAGAACCACATCATCTGCAAAAAGCAGTGGTGCAATCCTTAGTCCACCGAACTGCAGACCCCCTCCCCCATGACTACGCCTCGAAATCCGATCCATGTATATTACAAACAGGATTGGTGACAAAGCGCAGCCCTGGCGGAGGCCAACCCTCACCGGAAATGGGTCCGACTTACTGCCGAGGACCCGGACACAGCTCTCGCTTTGGGAGTACAGAGATTAGATGGCCCTGAGTAGAGACCCCCTCACCCCATACTCCCGCAGCACCTCCCACAGTAACTCCCTGGGAACTCGGTCATACACCTTCTCCAAGTCTACAAAACACATGTAGACCGGATAAGCGTATTCCCAGGCCCCCTCCAGGATCCTTGCGAGAGTAAAAAGCTGATCCGTCGTTCCACGACCAGGACGGAATCCGCATTGTTCCTCCTCAATCTGAGGTTCGACAATCGGCCTGACCCTCCTTTCGAGTACCTTAGAGTAAACTTTCCCGGGGAGGCTGAGTAGTGTGATGCCTCTGTAATTGGCACACACCCTCTGATCCCCCTTTTTAAAAAGGGGGACCACCACCCCGGTCTGCCACTCCTTCGGTACTGTTTCCGACTTCCACGCAACGTTGATGAGACGTGTCAACCATGACAGTCCCTCAACACCCAGAGCCTTCAGCATTTCCGGGCGGATCTCATCCACCCCCGGGGCTTTGCCACTGTGGAGTTGTTTGACGACCTCAGTGACCTCCCCCCGGGAGATTGGTGTTGATCCCCCGTCATACTCCAGCTCTGCCTCTAACATAGAGGGCGGAGTTGTCGGGTTCAGGAGTTCCTCAAAGTGTTCCTTCCAACGCCCTAACACTCCATCAGTTGAGGTCAACAACGTCCCATCCTTACTGTACACAGCTTGGATGGTTCCCTGCTTCCCCCTCCTGAGGTGTCGGACAGTTTTCCAGAACAACTTTGGTGCCGCCCGAAAGTCCTTCTCCATGTCTTCTCCGAACTTCTCCCACACCCGCTGCTTTGCCTCGGCCACGGATGAGGCTGCTGCCCTTCGGGCCTGTCGGTACCTTGCAACTGCCTCGGGAGTCCCCCGGGATAACAAATCCCTGAAGGCCTCCTTCTTCAGTCGGACGGCTTCCCTGACCACCGGTGTCCACCAGGAGGTTCGAGGGTTACCGCCCCTTGAGGCACCTAGGACCTTGAGACCACAGCTCCCCGCCGCGGCTTTGGCAATAGAGGCTTTGAACACCGACCACTCTGGTTCAATGTCCCCAACCTCCACAGGAATGCCCGAAAAGCTCCGCCGGAGGTGTGAGTTGAAGGCCTCCTGAACTTGGGCCTCCTCCAGACGTTCCCAGTTCACCCGAACTACACGTTTGGGCTTACCAGGTCTATCCAGAGGCTTCCCCCGCCACTCGACCCAACTCACCACCAGATGGTGATCAGTTGACAACTCCGCCCCTCTCTTTACCCGAGTGTCCAAAACATACGGCCTCAGGTCCGATGATACGATAACGAAATCGATCATGGACCTTCTGCCTAGGGTACTCTGGTACCACGTACACTTATGAGCATCCTTATGTTCGAACATGGTGTTTGTTATGGCCAATCCATGACTAGCACAGAAGTCCAGTAACAAACCACCACTCCGGTTCAGATCAGGGGGGCCGTTCCTCCCAATCACGCCCCTCCAAGTGTCTCCATCATTGCCCACATGTGCGTTGAAGTCTCCCAGCAAGATTAAAGAGTCCCCTTCAGGAGCCCCATACAGGACTCTTTCCAGGGTCTCCAAGAAGGCCGTATACTCTGAACTGCTGTTGGGTGCATAAGCACACACAACAGTCAGAGTTTTCCCCCCCATAACCCGCAGGCGTAGGGAGGCGACCCTCTCGTCCACTGGGGTAAACTCCAACAACGAAGCACCTAACCAGGGACTTGTGAGTATCCCCACACCCGCCCGGCGCCTCACACCTTGAGCAACTCCGGAGAAGAATAGAGTCCAACCCCTATCCAGAAGTAAGGTTCCAGAGCCGACGCTGTGCGTAGAGGTGAGCCCAACCAGATCCAACTGGTAACGCTCCACCTCCTGCACAAGCTCCGGCTCCTTCCCCCCCAGAGAGGTGACGTTCCACGTCCCCAAAGCCAGCTTCTGTCGCCCGGGTCTGGTCCTTCGAGACCCTCCGCTTTCACTGCCACCCTTCTGGCAGCGCACCCGACCCCATCGATGTTTCCCGTAGGTGGTGGGCCCGCGGGACGGAGAAGCGGAGGTGTTGCCCACGTTGCCTTTTCGGGCTGGGCCCGGCCGAGCTCCGTGGCAAGCCCGGCCACCAGACGCTCGCCGACGAGTCCTCCTTCTGGGCCTGGCTCCAGAAGGGGACCCCGGGCTTCCTCCGGGCCGGGTATCCTCACTTCTTTGTTGTTCTTTCATGAGGTCTTTTGAACCAATCTTAGTCTGGCCCCTTGCCTGAGACCAATTTGCCATGGGAGACCCTACCAGGAACACAAGGTTCCAGACAACACAGCCCCCAGGTTCATCAGGGCACACAAACCTCTCTACCACGGTAAGGTGCTGGTTCTTCAGACAGGTCTCAATCATACTTTAAGTATAATACAGGTCTCAGTCATACTTTAAGTATAATACAGGTCTCAATATATATAGGAAAGCATCCAACCGGAAAGTGTATACACTGCAGCCAGCCAGAAACTGTTGAGCATGTTTTACTGCTTTGCAGGAAATATAGTACTCAGAGAAATGTGCTTTTCCAGACACTGAAGAAAGCAAAATTCCATGACTTGTCGCTATCAGGGCTGTTAGGGAAAACATCAGGCAATATATATTGTGAGATTATTAAGTTTCTAAGAGAAATTGATACATTTAAAATAATCTAGAGTTTTGGTTCTTTGTTTTTTTTATTTTGTTTCTTGTTTTCTGCATAGTCTCTTGTCCACACTCCAGTCCAGTTGGTGGCGGTAATGCGCCTACAAGCTGGTTTGCCAACCGCCAATAAACACGGAAGAAGAAGAAGAAGAAGAAGAAGAAGAAGGACAAAGGACAAAAGAAGAGGTGAGTGGATTAAACCTCTTAGTTTACAGTTAATCACGAATCAGAAGTTATTTTATTCAACACAACAGCTGTAATCTTCAGTCTAACAGCTAACGGCTATCGGCTAACAGCTACAGTTATTATTCCAGTTCGGCTCTGGGGGAGTAACAGTTGATTTGTAATGCTCAGCTGACTTTATGTTAGTTATTTATTACACCAGTTGTGTTTAAGACGGTTTGAGTTGTTGTGTTGGTGCTCTTTACCATAGATATGGTTTTAAATATATGCTAACTAGCTTATTAGCATCGCCATTCGCCGTGACGTAGCATTTTTCCCATTGAAATGAATGGGGTTCTTCAGTTAGCAGCTAACGCTAAGCTAAGCGATGGTTTAGCTCATTAGATAAATAGATATACTTTATTTAAATAATGATTTATCTTAAAGTGGGAAATGAATGTGTCACAGCAGAAGTGTTTTCAGGCATTACACGAGTTAAACATATTTAAAAGACGCAATAAGATATAATAAAAATGAAGCATTAGCAGCAAGTATACACACAGGACACATATCACTAGAGTATCTAAAGAATACACAATATACAGAACATACTGTATACATGGAGTACATTAAACAGTCTCACTAGCTAATGTTTGCTTTCTGTGTTAACTTAGTGATAGTTACACACGGATAGCGCTATAACAGTGGTTCAAACAACCATTAATGTCACTTTCTATGTGAATAAAGTCATTTTAATGAAATAAAAGTGAACAAACTGTGAGCTGTAAGTTAGAATGTAAGTTGCTACACAGATTATGATGAATTATATCTAAATATTTGTATTATATTAATAATAATTTACACAGAAAACCAACTTTTTATGGTAATGGTTAAAGTAATGTGCATGTAACGTTAATAACTATCTGACCTTTCTATCATGTTCTCCTCTGCTTAGCATCACATTGACTAAATGGATCAATTTGGAACATGTTTACGTCACAGCAGCATAGATAAGACAAGGCACTGCTCATGGTGTGATAAAACACTACATATAAGCATCTAGAAATAGAACATATCATTGAATAAACTCTTTGAATTCCTCCTCTTCACTGCTGACAGTTTATGATGAATTATATCTAAATATTTGTATTATATTAATAATGAAGCAGCTCTGTGGTCTTCATCAGGACATCTGATGAGCAGCATGGAGGAGAAGAAAGAGACCCCTGGAGCTCAGGTCAGTGTGCACTTCATCACAATATATTCCTAATTCCAGCGTTTCCCCCAGGCGGGCGTCTTGCCTTTATTTGACGCCCTTATTCAGCTCGGAACGCCCTATACAGACATAAATAAAGCAGCGACTGTATTCTCCATGACACAGACAGTCTGTGGTTTGTACTTGTTTAACTTCTGTCTAGTTTCTGAACAGATATGAGGAGCTGTGAGCTCACAACTGTATCATCAGCATACATCACATTCTCCACACACAGAAGGCGGATCATTTATGTACATACTAAACAGGATTGGGCCCAATACAGAGCCCTGCGGTACTCCAGTTGACAAACACTAGACTTATGGTTCTCAATTTGAACTCAAGGAGCTGTTGTTGAGATGATTGATGATTTGTTTGGCAATCAATTTCTCAAATACCTTGGCTACTATGGGTAAGATACTGATGGGCCTATAGTTGGATGTCATGAGAGGGTCCCCACCATAGTTATCAAGAACACAAAACAGTTCTTTAGCCCCTCTGTCCTGGGGGTTGTCAACATGGATGTTAAAATCACCAACAATGACTAGACGGTCAAAGTCAAAACACACTATAGACAGCAGTTCAATAAAGTCATCAAAAGAAGCTCAAAGAAGCTAAGAGCACAGCTGAACTCCCGCAGCCCTGGGGGGCCCCTACATTGGTTGTGATGGCAGATGACAGGGTTTGGTCAAGTTGCTCTCTACTGGTGAGGAAAGCGGCATACCAGTAAATCAGGTATGGATTTACTTCCATTTTTGACACCAAGATGTCTGCTTGTATTGTGTTGCTGCTGAGAAGTCTAGGAAGAGGGCTCTTGCATAGGTGTGACGTTTATCTAAATGTTTAGTGATGATGTGAACCAGAGTAGCAGCAGTACCACCCCCTTGCTTATAGGCAAATTGGTATGGATCAAGTATGTCTTTCACAATAGGTTTAGCTGAAGAGGTCATTCCTGTCACGGTTCTCATGGTGTCCCACACTTTTTTGGGGTCTTTGGCTTTAAAAGCATTTCCCAAAAGCTCTGTGTGTTTTGATTCCCTCAATTTGACTTTCAGTTCTTTCTCTGTCTGTTCAAGTGCTCCATAGTCTTTGTTTTATGTCCTTAGTCACATATGATTTATTACTTTCTTTTCTGGTTCCCTTGAGTTTGGTCTTATACACTGGTATCATATTCACAGCACTATGATCAGAGTTCAGTATTGGTGGTCTGTATTTAGACACATAGGCTCCTTTATCATTAACAAAGCATTTGTCCAGGATATTGTCTTTCCTGCTGTGATCCCTAACACACTGCTGGAACCCAGGTAACACAGTCTCCAGGCGACATTGCTTCATGTCCCCGAGCACTATTGCCGGTGCATCGGGGTGGCTGAGTTGCAGCTCGTGAACACAGTGTCCTCTGCCGCTGGGAGTCACGTAAACAACAAACAGTCAAATACACCCGGATTCTCTAGGCAGATAAAAGGGTCTTAACGTCATGCCGAGAATTTCTACATTGGGATTGCAGGTTTTACATTTTACTGAGTATGATCAACACCACAGATCATTAATATACACACAAATACCGCCTCCTCTGGTTTTCCCCGAGTTCGCATCCCTGTCTGCTCGAACAAGGGTGAGTCCGGGTACTTCAAAGAGAGATTCAGGCATCGTAGATTGGAGCCAACTTTCCGTGAAACACAATAAAGAGGCCTCGAGAAATTCATGACAGTACCTTGTGTATGTCCTTAGTGTGTCCACGTTGTTGCTCAATGAGCGCAGGTTTGGGAGAATGATGGATGGAAGTGGTGGCCGGCTGAATCTCCGCCGTATTCTGAACGCCTCCCCTCCTTCCTCGTCTCTTTTTCCTGGTGTTTCTAAGCGGCTCCCGAGGGATTTCATCCAATAACGAAGAGCACAGATGACTTGGTGTATTCGTAGGAGGCCGATCGCATTGTAGCTCTAGCATTGCCTCGCGTCTGTAGCAGCGTAGAGGCCGGGGCTCCTCGCCATACCTGTTCGTGCTGTCACTCTGAAATCATAAAACAGGTAATAGGGGGAATAATTGTGTGTGGGGGTTAAAACGTAGCAGCCTGCGGTCGCTCGTTAGCTGTTCTAATGAAGGTAAACACAGTGAAGGCACAGCTCTTTGCAGCTGCTGCTGCTCTTCTCATATTCTGCTGAGTTACACGTTACTGCCTCCTGGTGCTGCAGAGATTTCATGAAGTGAAGGAGGTTGTCTTCTATAAAGCAGCAGATACTGTGAGTCACAGACATGAATACATAGGTCAAGGCAGACTGGTTCACAGACTCTCCTGTTTTGCCGATCCGGTGCTTGAACAAATAACTCTACACCCCTGGCCGAAATGTCCCTAAAATGAAGTCCGAGTTTGAAATATATCTCAAATAATGTATGTATTTCCCCACATAAACATAACAGTCTGCAATGAAACGGCTGTCTCCTGTGCGCTCCACTTCCTACTTTCTCCTGCGAACGAGAAGAGACTTTCTCTCTCTTTTTTTTCTTTCATTGCCCTCTAGGGGCTTCGTACAATACAAATGCAAATATTCTATTTTAAAAAGTAAAGTCCTTTTGAGTCATCTGTCTCAAGCCTAAGTCTCAAGTCATGAATACCAAGTCAAAGTCAAGTCTTTTATCAATGTTAGTCAAGCAAGTCTCAAGTCAAAATATAGGCAAGTCATGTGACTCGAGTCAAGTCATGTGACTCGAGTCCCCCACCTCTGGTATATACTTTGGTTAGAATATTGCTGTATTACTGTATCAAATATAATAAAGACAAACAGTTGATAAGTAGTATTTTGTTAACTCAAGGTTTATATTAAGTGAGTTTTTATTGTGTTAACTTGTGTATTTATGCTTTTTAGATTGACTTTCTCTCTTTCTCTGTCCGTCTGTTCTAGAAACCGAAAGGAAGAGAGAGACGTCACAGCTGTCAGCAATGTGACAAATCCTTTACAGCATCTGGAACTTTAAAGAGCCACCTGCGTATTCACACAGGACAAAAACCGTACAGCTGTGAAGAGTGTGGGACAACTTTCACTCAATCAGGTACTCTCAAAATACATCAACGTATTCATACAGGAGAAAAACCTTACAGCTGTGAAGAGTGTGGGAAAACTTTCACTCAATCAGGTGGTCTCAAAACACATCAACGTATTCATACTGGAGAAAAACCGTACAGCTGTGAAGAGTGTGGGACAACTTTCACTCAACCAGGTGATCTCAAAACACATCAACTATTCATACTGGAGAAAAACCTTATAGCTGTGAAGAGTGTGGGAAAACTTTCACTCAATCAAGTGCTCTAGAATCACATCACCTTCACACTGGAGAAAAACCGTACAGCTGTGAAGAGTGTGGTAAAACGTTCACTCAATCAAGTGCTCTAGAATCACATCACCATATTCATACTGGAGAAAAACCTTACAGCTGTGAAGAGTGTGGGAAAACTTTCACTACATCAAGTAATCTCAAAACACATCTTCGTGTCCACTCAGGAGAAAAACCATAGTGGTTCTAAGAGTGTAGGAGCACTTAAGCATATTTTGTTTTTTTCACAGTTTACAATAAACAATTCCCATCTATTGGCCTTGTGTTGGGTAATCCTTTTTTCCATTACAGATCCCATCCCAACAGCGCCATCTGTTGACGTAACGTCAGAATTGACAGGCATAATGTTCACTGTTCCTTTAAAGTGGACCTATCATGCTATATTTGAATAATATAGTGTAGGACCAAACCTATATAAGGCATATTTATACTTTTTATTTTTCAAAATACCAAACAGATCATGCATTTTAGCCATTCCTCATTTCGCTGAATTTAACACTGTCTTTGCATGGGCTGATTCTGTGAGAACAGCGCCATCTGTTGACGTAACGTCAGAATTTACAGGCATAATGTTCACTGTTCCTTTAAGTTTCGTTTTATGTCCGTCTGCCGACAGCGCGCTGTTTCATTGCTTTACATACCAAGGTTTAAGTACACTGTGTCAATAGTTGTAGTATGAGCATCGTCTGGGCTGGCCGTCTGGTAGAATCGGTATGCTCTTCCTCCTGTGTCCACTTCCTCTCCTGTCACCTATGACCCCTTTTATACACCCCACCACCAAGTGTTCAAAATAACATTCAGGGTGTCCGCGGGGTCTTAAAAAGTATTAAAAGTTGATAAATCAATTTAGCGAAAATTAAGGCTATTAAAAAGTATTAGATGGCATTTTCCAAGGTATTAAGAAGGTCCACAGCAACGACAACAAGAAACACCCTTTAATTTACTGAAACAACATGTCCCCCTCAAGGTGGCCCCATGCATAGCGTGCCATAAAATGCTGCTTCTTATTTTAAGTTTCGTTGCCTTGCTCCGCTCGGTGGGGGGGGGGGGGTATACCTGAGAGATATACAGCAGGAGAACACGCCGTCCACCGCGGAGAATAAACAGAAGGGCAACCATGCTCTGGGGTCTTCTTCGCTGCTTTTGGTGTATTTTGTGGCGGCAGCAGCGCCACTTACAGGCCTGGCATATGTACTACAGCGTTTCCAGCATTTCCAGCGGTCTAGTGTGAACGGACGCGTTAATGAATCGAATGCGTGTGAACGGAAGACTTTTTTGCGTTTGCGTTTTACTGTATATGTCCTCGTGGGGCCGGGGTCTAAGCCAAACGATATCCGGTCACAGAGATCTGCTATATTAAAGTGAGGTCAACACATATCGACCCTAAATATAGTCTATATTAAGAACGAGAAAAGTCTTAACATATATATCGTTTTTTGTAGACAAATGTGTGAGGGTGATGACGTCAGAGCATCGTCCTATGTGCCGGGCTTAGCCCCGGACAGCCCCAGCCCAATTGAACCCCTGGGTATTTGTGAGGGAGCTCCTATATGGCACTACCCCGCTGAAGCTCACCAAAGTTTCATATATTTCATAGTTCAAAGTTTTGTCAATTGTTTTGTTTATTGGTCAAATACTGGTTTCTACTGGTTTCTGAGGAGTTTGACTGGAATGAAAGAGCACAGAGTACAGAAGCAACAAAGAGCATACTGCATTAACCCTGACCTTCACAGAGAGGTTGAAGTTCATGGAGAGGAGGCTTCAGTCGTCTGTCTGCACTCTGTTTAGCTAATCAATATATAAATGTGAGGTAAAGTGTCGCCAAGGTAACCGGTTAGAACTCGAAGTTGCAATGAGGTCTTAAAATGTCATGCGTCCTCGTGGTTTCTTAAAGTATTCACCTTAAAGTCCATGAGCGAGTTTCACTGTTCATTAATCTGCTTCATGTATCTAGAACATATCTACGATGTTTTCAGTTTGATTCTATTCTCTTGTTGAAATGATCAGACTACCAAAAATAAAATGGCCTTAGAAACAGACCAGCCTGCCCTCCTACAAAAAACGACCAAATAGGTCGATTGTTTAAGCACCTTAGATTACGACCCAGAGCCACGTTTTAAAGTGTGGTCGTGTAAGAAACAACATGCTCCCGTTTATTCACAAATAACCCTCTCTGGAAAATCCTAAATTGTGGAATAGTTTGGCCATTAAAATGCTTTTTGATTAGATTTCTAGCGAGAAGTGTATATTGTACTCTTAGAATCCACGTCCAGTGGATGTGTAGGATCTATAGTTTGATAGATATTACGAAGATGATCTGAGGTCTCATCAGGATAACGTGTATGCAGCTTCCATGTAAAGTTAGCGTGGGTGAAAACTGTTTTTCCGGTCTCTAAGTTTTCACAATAAAACCGGAAGTATTCCCCTCACTGTCAAATGATTACACAGTGATATCTGCATTACTCATCCACTAGAACAACATCAGTTTATCCTTGTTAATTACACAATATTGATTGGTTTAAATGGTGTACAATGCTTTTGTGTTTTTAACCTTCGATTCAGAGAAACAAATAGGAGTTTTGACACTACAGTTTCTGAAGGCACTACACTACCCAGAATCCCCAGCTATCGTTTGGGACTACAACATCCGCCTTGCTTTACAAACCTCGTGATTAGTCATCAAGCCCTGTGATTGGATGTTGGAGTGGCAGTGCGGCAAGGTTACGCTGAGCGTCACAGCTCTTTGAAATGGAATGGAGCCACGGCAGACTTTCCAAAACTGGAATTGGACAGCACATTTAGCAAATATGGCAGCATCCATCGATCATCTTAAGATGAGATATACTTTATTGATCCCAAGTTGGGAAATGTTTTTGTTACAGCAGCATGCTACTTTGTTCTACTCCACTACAATTCAGAGGTTAACCTGGTATTTTTACTCCACTACATTTTGTAAGGGAAACTTCTGCAGCAATGGAGAGTCAGGACTCAGAGAGACACGAGGAGAGTTGGAGCTTTGATGTCAAACACTATTAGTTTATTACAAGTCAATGGCCGGGGACTTCATATCACAAGTCACAGCAGCAAAAGGTTCTGACTGCACGGGTGGGTTGTCATGTCAATTCTGATCAGCATATCTCTCTATAGACCTTTTAACTAGTTCAGAGAGAGTAAACAACATATTTGGGGAGATGGGGCGTTAACATCTGGAGACACAAGAGATGTCTCTCATCTGTGGAGCTTAGCGTTCTCACACTATCAAAACCTCCCTATGCCCTGTAGGTCAAGCTGTAAAATCTAGTATCAACATACGACTGCATTATCACATTCCTTACGGAAGATAAGGAGCAGGGCTGATCGTAAATGTAAACACACAGTAAATGTTAAATATCTTAGGAGTAAGGAAGAATTATTATTTGACACTTAGAGAATATTTCTTCTCTCTTTCTAACAGTGCTCTCTTTTTATCATCTTTGATAATAACTAGTCTAATAATAATTTGGTCAATACTTAAATCAATAGGTGTCTTCAGATTTGAATGTGGTCTCACCGTACATCAATTACATCACAAAGTAGAATAAGACTGAAACATTCAATCACAATGATTGCTCAGCCATCATAATAAAAAATCATCTCATCAATGTTTGGATCATCTGTTGTCAAAAGCACAACAATGAACACACATAAAACACAGATGCATAATAGCAAAAACATCTACTTTAAAATAATATGTTTTAACATTTACTCATTAGTTAATCTCACTTATTAAACTACAAAATCAAAAGCAGCTAGCAGTTTAAAGATGTACTTTAAGGCAATCACTAGTCAAAAGCATTTTAAACTCAGGACCATAAGAGAGCCAGCGAAGGTTGTGATTCACAGTTGTGATTTTGATCAATCTGGAATCTGCAAAATTGCAGTGTCTTCAATTTTAGGATTACTTTACGTTGACTTCATTATATATTAAATCAAAAGACTATGGCATGATAACATAATTACATTACTTCAACTATCAATCATTATTTCATTTCAAAATCTGAAGGGAAAATTAAACAATTCTCAAAATGTTTAACAATCTGAAAAGTTAGGCAAATATTCAAAGACTTTTGTAAAAACCTGGAAAGGAATGTTTAAACGTTTACAACTTGAACCATCATTTTAGGTCTGTCTGTGCATGGGTAATACGTTGAAGAGTAGTGTTGTTAAGCCTGATTGCTGGACAATTAAGGATAGTAACATTAGCTGTTATAATATTAGAAATATCTTATTGTTCAATACCTTTATAATCTGAAAATATCAATTTATTTTGTTTAGTGTGAAAGTGTAATCTGATCTGACAAAATACATTTATCACCACTATTTAACACATGTCTGTTCATCGGAAATATAAAAACAATCATTAATTGTACATCTGTAACCATCTGGTCATTCAATTCAAATGTTATCTTTGTACGAGAGCTGGAAGAACATGTCCTCCTGACTCGTTCTCCTCCTCTCTTTATGACACAGAATGTCTTGTGTGTAAAGGCATCCTGATACTGTATAGATTAGCACTGAGGTGCTGATTGGCTCAAAACTCTTCTTCATCTTCAAACATGTGGCCATATAGGGGCCGGAGACGAGTGCAATGCTGTGTTTTCGATTGTTGCAGTTCAAGTGAAAAGCCAAATGAGTGACAGAGTTGTACAGACCTATACATTTTTGGATCCGGGGAGTTCCGGTACCTTTTGCACTTATAGCCTTGCAAAGAGATTGGGGCTAAGTGGCCAGCCAGCCAGTATTCTATTGCAAACAATGGGGCAAAAGAAAATTGTGAGTACCAATGTATTGTCTCACTTGGAAGTGTCTGGCATGGATACGGATGATTTTATTGAATGGCCCAATGTCTTAACCCAAAGAGTTATGCCAGTGTCACGTGTGAACATTCCACGACAGGATGATGTGGAAAGTGGCCTTACTTGAGTAACATAAAGCTGCACGACTTGAATGCAGATGTGGATTTGCTCATCGGAACTGATGCAGCAAAAGTGATGGAACCATGGGAGCTGATCAACAGCCAAGATGAAGGCCCATACGCAGTCAGAACAAGAGTCGGCTGGGTCATTAATGGACCACTTAGGAGTGGAAGTAACGGCAGAGTTAAGACTGGCTGCTCTGTTGTCACAACAAACCGCATATCTGTGGAACATCTGGAAGAGATGCTCATTAAGCAATACAACCATGATTGTAATGAAAAAACATCAGAGGGGCAATTGGAAATGTCAAGAGAGGACATTACATTCATGAATATAATGAGAAGTACTACAGAACTGAAAAATAGACATTATTACATTGACTTACCTTTCAGAGAAGAGGAACCGGTCTTGCCAAATAACCGCTGTGTTGCAGAGCAGCGACTTCAAGGCCTGAAGAGGACATTTGAAAAGAACATCAAGTTCAAAGAGGAGTGCACCTCATTCATCAATGATATGCTGGTTCAAGGTTATGCTGAAGTTGTACTCATTGAACAGCTGGAACAAGATGAAGGTGGTACATTCCCCACCATGGAGTACATCACCCCACCAAAGGAAAGCTGAGGGTTGTATATGACTGTGGAGCCTCATACAAAGGAACATCTCTGAACTGTCAGCTCTTGCAGGGCCCCGATCTCACCAACACTCTTATGGGGGTCCTCATTCGCTTCAGAAAAGAGCCTGTCGCAGTCATGGCTGACATCCAGGCCATGTTTCATCAGGTGCGGGTGCCTGATAAACATGTGAACTTTCTTCGCTTTCTTTGGTGGCCTCAGGGTAACACTGACCAGGAACCAGCAGAATATCGAATGAGGACACTTGTTTGGAGCTGTTTCGTCCCCCAGCTGCGCCAATTACGCCTTGAGGCGAACTGCAGAGGACAATGCAGCTCACTTCCCTCCTGAAGTGATCAAAACATTCAATCACAACTTTTATGTAGACGACTGCCTGAAGTCTGCAGCCTCGGAGGGAGATGCAATTACGCTTGTAAAGGATTTGACTCTGCTCTGTAGTCAGGGAGGATTCAACCTCCAAAAATGGGTGACAACCAGCCGTTGTGTCTTGACGTCAATCCCAGGTGACATCAGAGCAACAGAGATGAAAGAGCTGGATTTGGACAGAGATCACCTGCCTATGGAAAGAGCACTTGGACTGCAATGGTGCGTGGAGTCTGACCAGTTCAGCTTTAGGACTTCATTACAGCCACGACCACAGACCAGGAGAGGTATCTTGTCGGTGGTCATCTCTCTGTATGACCCTATAGGATTTTTGGCTCCTTTTACAATGCCAGCCAAGTTACTGTTGCAGGAGCTTTGCCGGCAAAACCTGAAGTGGGATGAACACATGTCCCCCTCCTTCTCCAAACAGTGGTCTGATTGGCTGAGCAACCTCCAAAGGATGAGTGTATTCAAGGTGGAACGCTGTATCAAAACCATGAACTTTAAAACATCTGTGAAAGCACACATTCATAATTGTTCTGATGCCAGTGAAGCTGGTTATGGTTTGGATGCACACAGAGCGGACCAATCCGCTCTGTGTGCATCCAAACCAAAACCAGCGTCTTGGAGAGACCTGTGACGAAGATCTGCCTGCTGGTGGAGGCCACAGAATAAGATCATGGACAATTCTATCTATTTTCTCTTCCTGTCTTCTTACCATCTGTTTATCTTTCAGTGGATACAGAGAAGGTGACACAGAAGACACTATGGCTCATGGATAGAGAGAATAGCTCCCTTATATGTTTTACATAAGGGTAATTGTGATTCTCACAATTAGGGGCCGGCATGTGGAAGCTATTCAGTATTTTCACATTTATTTGTTATTTTTTGTTTTGTAGAATTAATTGATTTACAGCCATATTATTTAAGTTAAGTTGTGTTCCAGCTAAGATGCTTTTATTTTGAAGGTGATGGGTCAATTTGGGCACACAGCTGGGTTTATTTAAGTCAATCAGGGCACAGCAGCAGTCAGTGGGCACCGGGAAGGTCTCTGGTTTTCTACCAGTGTCAGGGCTGAGTAAACATTTCAACACCTTTTGCTGTATTGTTCCCGCAAGGTGAAGCTAATAAATACAACAAAAACGTCGATGCCTTGTCTGGACAAGGCATCTGGACGTAGATTAACGTTCCTGTAGCTTCTTATTGCACTTGCAGTTGTTTTAGTTACTTGTGGGCTAACATGAATAATCACAGTTACTATCCTTTTACTCCATCACATTTCAAAAAGAAATAGGCTATTGTTATTTTAACTCCACCACAGTAATCCATCATCAGCTTTACTTTTTAGATAAAGTTTTAATCACAATTGATCATAACAGGCTTCAACATATACATATTTATATATTACCAAGTGGTTTCATGTACAACCATACTTGCCAACATTGAGACCTCAGAAATCGGGAGCATTTCAAAACCGTGTGGGGGGGGGGGTGCGGGGGTGCTGCTAGTGGATCGCCGGAGCTGTATAATTGACATTGAACAAGAATTGGGCAACTCCACCCTCTGCTCACTCCTTTTACAGGAAAGGAGTGAGCAGAGGGTGGAGTTGTCCATTCTTGTTCAGTTTTCTGTGATATATCTTCCTCACCCTCTCAGACTTTCAGTTGCGCGCACTACTAAAGGGACGTGCTACCATGGAAACCAAACAATGGTGTAGTTTAGGATGACCAAACGTCCTCTTTTGCCCGGACATGTCCTCTTTTCACGCCCTGTCCGGGTCGTCCGGGGGGGGGGGGGGTTTATAAATTCATGAAAATGTCCGGGTTTCGCGCATGGCCGTATCCACCATTGAGGTCACCGAGGTCCGGACCTCGGTAATATTTTTCGAGCTGTGTAACAAAACTTGTGAAATAATTGCACTAAACGGGATTCTTTGTAGTACTTCCATTTACTGACGATGGGGGCGCTGCATAACTACGTAGCCTCGATTAAAGCAAACAGAAGAAGACGACATGTATCAACAAACCACCGCAGACCGGACTTGAACAGGATCAGCGGAGGAGTGATGAGGTATCTAGAGATCTGAGTCCAGCGGGCTGCTTGTGTTTCTGTTCCTCACAGGACATCATATGACCAGCAGATCCTGTGTGAACGCTCTACGTTAGTCAGTGGACGTCCGACAACATGCACACTAACTTATATTGCAGCTATAGGCTATACTTTAATTTAAATTGCGTGAATAAACTAGCTAGAGAGCTAAAGTTAATTACATTCATCCAATGTCAAAAGGATTACCTTTTAACAAACGTTGTAATGCTTTTTTCATTTCAATTTGAGTAAAACATTGGAGATATAAAATTGTATTGTTTTCTTTTTACACTGACTCAGATATAATGAAAAGACTACGTCAGTCGAAGCTCAGCTTTGGTAAGGAAGAGACAGGACAGGCAGAGAGAGAAAGAGATGGAAGTCAGGGAGGAACTGCAGGGACAGTCTCACAAAATAATGTAGGCTTAATAAGCCCATCTATTTATAACAATAGTCTTCATTTACAATATAGACAATAGGCATAATTGTAAAAAAAAAAAAAAAAGGTGCAGTTATGTCATAACATACCATTTTATAAAACACAATTTGCTTACATCTTTGTTCTCTTTTGAGAATCAAACAAAACAGATTTAAATAAAACAAAAAGTTCAAACAAACAAGTGAAATGAACTAAATGGCTGAATTGCTTTTAATTCACTGGCAGGAGCGACAAGTGAGGAGGAGCAAAAAGTGAGCAACGAGGGAGAGATTGAACAAAGAGAGAGAGAAGAGGACAGAGAGAGTAATGAACAGGAAGAAGACAGAGAGACTAAAGACGATGAGAGAGGGTGCAGGTTATGGAAAGGAGAGAGACATGGAAAATGAATGATGACAATGTTTTGTGATCATTTTAGCCTCTTCTGCATGTCCAGATCATTAATAGTAACAATCAACTGATTCTCATGCATCACACTTCCAAAAATAATTGATGTGTCAGCCCACTGACATGGTTTGAAATCAATATATTATCCAATGTGTGACCCCCCACAGGACTTAAAAAGCACCCAACTAGATCATGAAAATTCCAAAAATCTTGGGGGGTATCCCCCGAACCCCCCAAACATGTTTGGACCTCGGTATTTAGGAAATCCTGGATACGGCCCTGCCCGTGGCTGCCGATATGTCGGCACCACGGGATGGGCCGTAGAGGTGGAGGGCGCAGCAGCAAGGGCAGTGAGTCCCAACCACACGTGACGAGACGCCACTGTGGCCAAGGAAATCACCCGCCCTGCTGCAGCGGCCACGCCATGAATCAGATTGTTCATCTGACCTATAGCGCGGCCCGAATAATCGCTCCCCTCTTGAGAGAGGAGGGCGGGGGCGACTGCCTGAGGGGTGATCAGGGAGACGCCCAACACGCCGAGATTGTTTGCTGCAGCCGCCATCTGCGTACCGAGCTTGAACATCTTGTCCAGATATTCCAGTATGTCTCGGTCCCGGGGCAGCGGGGGCAGCGGTTGCTTACCCTCCGCCCAACCAGCCGCCCCCGGAAGCAGATGGGCCAGGCTCTCATCAAGGGGGGGGCACACCCGAACACGCTGTTTCCGCGCGGCCCTCCACCTTGATGATGCCTGCCATAGCGGCTACTGGGGCCTTAGTTTTAAATGGCTGCTGCCATGTCGCCTCCACACACCGCCATATATCAGGCAGCTGGGGCGAAACGAAGGTCGGCTGCGCTGGATGCACCGGGCCGTAATACCCGGTCTCAGGCGGCCTATAGGCCTCGGTGGCAGCGGTGGGGGGAGCTGTAGGCCTACACGCTCCGCCGCCAGGGTCATCACCGCTGGGAAATCCCTCCGCGCAGACCTGAGAGTCGGACCTCCAGACACCGAGGCGTCCTCTTCCTCCTCCTCCGGAATCGGGGTTGACTGGCCCCACGGAAGGGAGAACCGGAACGGCACTTCCTCCTCTCCTGACTCGCCCATCTCGACGACGTCGAGCTCCGAATCCTCCACCTCCTCCTGCGGGGCCTCCGCCGACAGGAAATGCTGCCCACGATGCTCACGTGTGAGCCGAGGAAGCATCTGGCAGGCTGAGCATACCGGTGTCGGGCCCATACAGCTCACGGCGTGGTCAGGCCCCATACATAGGAAGCAGAAGGGGTGTGGATCCGCTCCCGCGATCAGGTTAGGACATTTCGGACAGGTCCTGTGGTCAAGAACTGACTCCATAACTCTCTATTCTCTCGTCTTTTTAAGCTCCGTGAAACCACTTCCGCCGCTGAAGAGAAAAGGATGATAGTCAGGAGGTGAGGCCTCCTTTTATACGGTGTGATGCGCGCGCATTCAGGTAGGCCCTGCCCAAGGCCGGCTACGTCTAAAGAAGTCTCAGTGGGAGAATGCTCGCAGGGTAAGGTAGTACCCATAGAGTCCAGTAGAGGGCGGAGCCAGATATAACAGTGTAATTGCATCTGACAGCTTTTCAGCATTATCAAGTATACGATCAGGCAGATCTTCATCTAGAATGGACATCATAAATGAAATATGTATAATTGTATATCAAATGCAAATCAAAGGCATAGCAATCGTTTCATCTGGGTTCCTGCTCATGTTGGTGTGGAGGGAAATGAACAGGTGGATATTCTGGCCAAACAAACACTCAGAAGTATGAACATAGACATAGAAGTTCCACTCAGCAAAGCAGAGGTTCAAACATTCATTCAGAAATATGCACAAACAACATGGCAAGATCATTGGGACCTTAGTGATACAGGAAGACATCTTTATCACATTCAAAGGTATGTGGGGGATGGAAGGAAGGTGGGGTTTAAAAGAAGGGAGGAACATGTCATTTCTCGGATGAGAATAGGTCATACAGGTCTCAATCATACATTAAGTATAATACAGGTCTCAATCATACTTTAAGTATAATACAGGTCTCAATCATACTTTAAGTATAATACAGGTCTCAATCATACATTAAGTATAATACAGGTCTCAATCATACTTTAAGTATAATACAGGTCTCAATCATACTTTAAGTATAATACAGGTCTCAATCATACTTTAAGTATAATACAGGTCTCAATCATACTTTAAGTATAATACAGGTCTCAATCATACTTTAAGTATAATACAGGTCTCAATCATACATTAAGTATAATACAGGTCTCATTATCTTTAAGTATAATACAGGTCTCAATCATACATTAAGTATAATACAGGTCTCAATCATACTTTAAGGTATAATACAGGTCTCAATCATACTTTAAGTATAATACAGGTCTCAATCATACATTAAGTATAATACAGGTCTCAATCATACTTTAAGTATAATACAGGTCTCAATCATATTTAAGTATAATACAGGTCTCAATCATACATTAAGTATAATACAGGTCTCAATCATACTTTAAGTATAATACAGGTCTCAATCATACATTAAGTATAATACAGGTCTCAATTATACTTTAAGTATAATACAGGTCTCAATCATACATTAAGTATAATACAGGTCTCAATCATACTTTAAGTATAATACAGGTCTCAATCATACTTTAAGTATAATACAGGTCTCAATCATACATTAAGTATAATACAGGTCTCAATCATACATTAAGTATAATACAGGTCTCAATCATACTTTAAGTATAATACAGGTCTCAATCATACATTAAGTATAATACAGGTCTCAATCATACTTTAATTATAATACAGGTCTCAATCATACATTAAGTATAATACAGGTCTCAATCATACATTAAGTATAATACAGGTCTCATTCATACATTAAGTATAATACAGGTGTCAATCATACATTAAGTATAATACAGGTCTCAATCATACATTAAGTATAATACAGGTCTCAATCATACTTTAAGTATAATACAGGTCTCAATCATACATTAAGTATAATACAGGTCTCAATCATACTTTAAGTATAATACAGGTCTCAATCATACATTAAGTATAATACAGGTCTCAATCATACATTAAGTATAATACAGGTCTCAATCATACTTTAAGTATAATACAGGTCTCAATCATACATTAAGTATAATACAGGTCTCAATCATACTTTAAGTATAATACAGGTCTCAATAATACTTTAAGTATAATACAGGTCTCAATCATACTTTAAGTATAATACAGGTCTCAATCATACTTTAAGTATAATACAGGTCTCAATCATACTTTAAGTATAATACAGGTCTCAATCATACTTTAAGTATAATACAGGTCTCAATCATACTTAAGTATAATACAGGTCTCAATCATACTTTAAGTATAATACAGGTCTCAATCATACATTAAGTATAATACAGGTCTCAATCATACTTTAAGTATAATACAGGTCTCAATCATACTTAAGTATAATACAGGTCTCAATCATACATTAAGTATAATACAGGTCTCAATCATACTTTAAGTATAATACAGGTCTCAATCATACATTAAGTATAATACAGGTCTCAATCATACATTAAGTATAATACAGGTCTCAATCATACATTAAGTATAATACAGGTCTCAATCATACTTTAAGTATAATACAGGTCTCAATCATACATTAAGTATAATACAGGTCTCAATCATACTTTAAGTATAATACAGGTCTCAATCATACTTTAAGTATAATACAGGTCTCAATCATACTTTAAGTATTATACAGGTCTCAATCATACTTTAAGTATAATACAGGTCTCAATCATACTTTAAGTATAATACAGGTCTCAATCATACATTAAGTATAATACAGGTCTCAATCATACTTTAAGTATAATACAGGTCTCAATCATACTTTAAGTATAATACAGGTCTCAATCATACATTAAGTATAATACAGGTCTCAATCATACTTTAAGTATAATACAGGTCTCAATCATACTTTAAGTATAATACAGGTCTCAATCATACTTTAAGTATAATACAGGTCTCAATCATACTTTAAGTATAATACAGGTCTCAATCATACTTTAAGTATAATACATGTCTCAATCATACTTTAAGTATAATACAGGTCTCAATCATACTTTAAGTATAATAGGAAAGCATCCAACCGGAAAGTGTACACACTGCAGCCAGCCAGAAACTGTTGAGCATGTTTTACTGCTTTGCAGGAAATATAGTACTCAGAGAAATGTGCTTTTCCAGACACTGAAGAAAGCAACATTCCATGACTTGTCGCTATCAGGGCTGTTAGGGAAAACATCAGGCAATATATATTGTGAGATTATTAAGTTTCTAAGAGAAATTGATACATTAAAAATAATCTAGAGTTTTGGTTCTTTGTTTTGTTTGTTTTGTTTCTTGTTTTCTGCATAGTCTCTTGTCCACACTCCAGTCCAGTTGGTGGCGGTAATGCGCCTACAAGTTGGTTTGCCAACCGCCAATAAACACGG
This sequence comes from Gymnodraco acuticeps, assembly GCF_902827175.1. Classification (NCBI taxonomy): domain Eukaryota; kingdom Metazoa; phylum Chordata; class Actinopteri; order Perciformes; family Bathydraconidae; genus Gymnodraco; species Gymnodraco acuticeps. Next base: position 43,237 of record NW_022990159.1, read on the forward strand.
AAGAAGAAGAAGAAGAAAACAAGAGAATAAGAAGAAGAAGAGGGAGAAGAAGAGGAAGAAGAAGAAGAAGAAGGACAAGAAGAAGGACAAAGGACAAAGGACAGAAGAAGAGGTGAGTGGATTAAACCTCTTAGTTTACAGTTAATCACGAATCAGAAGTTATCTTATTTAACACAACAGCTGTAATCTTGGTAGAAAGAAACTCACAAAAAAACTTTAAAATGTGCGACAAAAATAGTCTCAAACTATCTTTAAATAAAGGCTAACAGCTACAGTCTGAAAGCTACAGTCTGAAAGCTAAATTCTGAAAGCTAACGGCTAACAGCTACAGTCTAACAGCTAACGGCTATCGGCTAACAGCTACAGTTATTATTCCAGTTCGGCTCTGGGGGAGTAACAGTTGATTTGTAATGCTCAGCTGACTTTATGCTAGTTATTTATTACACCAGTTGTCTTTAAGACGGTTTGAGTTGTTGTGTTGGTGCTCTTTACCATAGATATGGTTTTAAATATATGCTAACTAGCTTATTATTATCACCATTCACGTGACGTAGCATTTTCCCCATTGAAATGAATGGGGTTCTTCAGTTAGCAGCTAACGCTAAGCTAAGCGACGGTTTAGCTCATTAGATAAATAGATATACTTTATTTACATAATGATTTATCTTAAAGTGGGAAATGATTGTGTCACAGCAGAAGTGTTTTCAGGCATTACACGAGTTAAACATATTTAAAAGATGCAATAAGATATAATAAAAATGAAGCATTAGCAGCAAGTATACACACAGGACACATATCACTAGAGTATCTAAAGAATACACAATATACAGAAAATACTGTATACATGGAGTACATTAAACAGTCTCACTAGCTAATGTTTGCTTTCTGTGTTAACTTAGTGATAGTTACACACGGATAGCGCTATAACAGTGGTTCAAACAACCATTAATGTCACTTTCTATGTGAATAAAGTCATTTTAATGAAATAAAAGTGAACAAACTGTGAGCTGTAAGTTACAATGTAAGTTGCTACACAGATTATGATGAATTATATCTAAATATTTGTATTATATTAATAATAATTTACACAGAAAACCAACTTGTTATCGTAATGGTTAAAGTAATGTGCATGTAACGTTAATAACTATCTGACCTTTCTATCATGTTCTCCTCTGCTTAGCATCACATTGACTAAATGGATCAATTTGGACCATGTTTACGTCACAGCAGCATAGATAAGACAAGGCACTGCACATGGTGTGATAAAACACTACATATAAGCATCTAGAAATAGAACATATCATTGAATAAACTCTTTGAATTCCTCCTCTTCACTGCTGACAGTTTATGATGAATTATATCTAAATACTTGTATTATATTAATAATGAAGCAGCTCTGTGGTCTTCATCAGGACAGCTGATGAGCAGCATGGAGGAGAAGAAAGAGACCCCTGGAGCTCAGGTCAGTGTGCACTTCATCACAATATATTCCTAATTCCAGCGTTTCCGCCAGGCGGGCGTCTTGCCTTCATTTGACGCCCTTATTCAGCTCGGAACGCCCTATACAGACATAAATAAAGCAGCGACTGTATTCGCCATGACACAGACAGTCTGTGGTTTGTACTTGTTTAACTTCTGTCTAGTTTCTGAACAGATATGAGGAGCTGTGAGCTCAAAACTGTATCATCAGCATACATCACATTCTCCACACACAGAAGGCGGATCATTTACGTACATACTAAACAGGATTGGGCCCAATACAGAGCCCTGCGGTACTCCAGTTGACAAACACTAGACTTATGGTTCTCAATTTGAACACAAGGAGCTGTTGTTGAGATGATTGATGATTTGTTTGGCAATCAATTTCTCAAATACCTTGGATACTATGGGTAAGATACTGATGGGCCTATAGTTGGATGTCATGAGAGGGTCCCCACCATAGTTATCAAGAACACAAAACAGTTATTTAGCCACTCTGTCCTGGGGGTTGTCAACATGGATGTTAAAATCACCAACAATGACTAGACGGTCAAAGTCAAAACACACTATAGACAGCAGTTCAGTAAAGTCATCAAAAGAAGCTAAAAGAAGCTAAGAGCACAGCTGAACTCCCTGTCGAGACGAAAGTCAAAAAGTAATATCTGTGAAAAACAGACTAATAAATAATTATGTGGTTTCATTTGTGCGAGAGGAATCAGAGCAGCTGCCTTTGCGGCTGAGTCAGCAGGTAAATTAGCGGACCCAATTTCTTAGGGAAACTGGGTCTGTACTGCTTGCGTGTGCGGCACATTTACAGACTGCAACTTCAGATGGGAGCAGAGTGGCGTCTAGTAAGCCTGCAACCAGTACATGGTTAAGTACTGGTTTGCCATCAGATTTCAGAAATTGTCTACACTTCCAAATAGCCCCAAAATCGTGTACTACCCCAAAAGCATAGCATAGCGTCAGTGTAAATAGTCACGGTTTTGCCTTCTGCAAACGTGCAGGCTTCAGTTAGTGCGATGAGCTCTGCTGCTTGTGCTGAGACATGGGATTGGTCCGGAACGGAGTACAGCAGAATCTGAAACAACAGGAAAACCCACCCGATTAGTGCCCCCTTGGTCGCGAGAGGCAGACCCATCAACATACAAAATGAGGTCAGCGTTGGTCAGAGGAACGTCTTATAAGTCCGGTCTAGGTGTGCACACCATGAGAAGTTCGTCACCGTCTTCAGGCAAAGGCATAAGAGGGTTCTTACACCTTTTCCAAAGTCAAATTCAAGCACTTTTCAAGCATTTTCAAGGTGCATTTTCAAGCTTTTCAAGTATCTTACAGCTGTTGTAAATTACATATTTATATGCACATACTCAAATGATTATTTCCCTACCTCACATTAACTCAGATGTTCTTTATGCTATAAACAACCAAATGTGTGTGTTTAGAGTCGGAGAGGTCCTGATAATTTATTCCGGTAAATTACTCTGACCTCCTAATTGACCTTTCCGAAGTTATTGAGTCTATGTAAGTTTGCTGCTTGGCTCAGATCCACCAACGTCAGCAAGATCTCACCTCTTCCTAACCCCCCCGAAGAACCAGGTTCAATTAACTGCTGTTTCAATTCAGACAACTCTTTTTTAATCTGTTTAAGCGATCCCGAAGGATTTTGATATCAGTAAATGGAGTGTGCTCCTACCTAAGTGTGTGTGGCAGGGTGCAATCTTACCTTTGACGCAGGAGAGGAGGGCACAGGTGTCTTTTAAATTATCCCAATCCAACTGGTGGGATTCAGTTTATTTGAAGAAAAATAGGTCCAAACTAATACAGGGTTTTTACCTTCTCTCTTTACAACATTATAATCATACTAAAAAAAAAACCGTGCTGTGATCATGTTCAAATGAAACTTTAATTCACAGTCTTACATTTATTACCAAAATGTTTTAATTTCAACTGCCCATTTCAGTTGTGACATTTTAAAATTCTCCCGATAGAATTTAGAGGTATTTCCTCGTAAAAAGACCGGTGACCATAAAAAGCGCATTCAACTTTTTCATTTCACCAACTTCATTTACATCAGTTTTCATACCTTTTTTCCGACACAGACGGCGGGTATATCATTTAAAAACCCATACCTATCCGCAAATTCGGAGGGGAGATTTTCCTCACAGATGGCGGTATTTATAATATTCACAAACACATCTCTCATCAAATCATTCCACTCAGCCAACAACCAAGAAATTCGAGATATATTTAACCCGTCTGACGGAACCTTTACCGAGAGCTAGTTACCCAGCTCTGAAGCACACAGCCTACCGGGAGAGAGTCTACCAGGGGTTTCCCCCCCTCTCTCTCGCGCTCTCTCAAAAAACCAGTCTCTTTATGCTAAAAAAACTGGATCGAAAACCCAAAAAAACAAACTCCTCCTCTACACCCAATTCAGTTGAAAACTGCGCATGCCCATAATGTACAAGTCTGAAACATGCCTCAACATGTTCCATAGCTTTATGACATGAGACACACCTTCCCATGTTAGGGTGAAAAGGACATGAACTCTTTTTGGCCTCTTAATGTGTCTCCTTAAGCCTGGAGCCCCCCCTCCCTGTGGACTGCTGTCACAGGAGAGGAAGAAAACTCAACCTAAACAAACCACTTTGTTTTGTTTATACTGTAACTATAGAAAAACCTAAAATATGAAGCATTTTCATTGTGGGTTATACAAGAATATAATTGATTATATTTGATTATAACTAACTTTCGTTTTTAAGTATTAAACATACTATGAAAACTCACAACACCCTCTTTTCAAAACGCAAAGTTATCAAAATAGCAACAGAAAAAATTGTAAGCACATACATATTCAAAAACCGCCAAGAAGCATTCTCATTATGGGTTTATACAAGAATATGATTGATCATGTATGATTTATTAATTAACTTTCGTTTTTTAAGTATTCACTTCATACCATGATCTCAATTAACTTTCGTTTTAAGTATTCACTTCATATGAAGATCTCAACAGTGTTTCGTGTTTAGTATTTCAAAATGAGTGATCTGTACGTCTAAAAACCGAATTCAGGCGGCCTTTCACCTCCACTTAATTAAATGCACTGGTTGCAAGATAAACATGCGAGTTAATTGATTTAGATAAACATTTTAACAACATTAATTTATAAGTTGTGTTGACGTAATAATGTTGGTAATTACATCAACTTAATATTGTGTGTCATTTGAACTCTGATTTCTGTGTTAATTGACTTCAAACTAAATTCAAGTTGAAGTAAGTAATGCAATTGGCTTGATAACTTATTGTTCTACACCTTGAGTTAAGGATTTCAAGTCAACTCCCACTTAAGATGCCTGGACAAGTTCCCACAGTTAAGACAAATAGAAATATACAAAGGACATTTTAAGGTGAGTGTCATCTTTTGTCATTCAAATACAACTTGAAATTCAAACTCTCCTGATTGAAACATCATGCGTTGAAATAAACAACTGCAGTTCAAAAATAAAAAGTGAATTGCCTAATATTTTTGTTGTGGAATCAATTAATGTATTTCTTTAAAGGCAAAACATGAAAAAGCTAAGAGAAAAACTATTGAATAAAATATTATTTGGAGCAACTTAATTTACAAATGGCTGTCAACTTAAAAACATGTGTTCATGTTCAACATGTGGTAATTAAGTACATACAACTTAAGATTACATTTAAATCCTACGGTAAAACAAGTTTGAACGTTTGGAGTAATCAACTTAAAACTTGTGTTTATGCTACCAATGATTAAGTAAGTGGTAATTGAAAACACCTGATTGTAGAGGAGACGCCTTCTCCCCTAACTCAAATAACTTTGTTGCTTTAACAACATTTCATTAGAAGTTGTCTTAACTCAATAACCATCGATGCAACCTATTGCCTTGATTCTCTTTGTTAAGCCAGGCATTTGTTTTTAGAGTGTACGTAGACTGGGCCTCCCATATAACCTGGCTGAGCCGATATAAAAACAATCAGCCAAATAACTTTTCAATACATTATTGATTACTATTCTTTTAGGTACTTTTAGGTTGGCAGTGAACATAAGTCAGAGGTACATGGTGTACTTTTCCTCCACTACATGTATTTAATACCTTTAGTTACTTCACAGATGTGGATGAATGATGTGAAATCTAATCAAGTGTTGAATCAGACTTTAGTTCCACCTGGAGTAAATCCACCAGCTACCCTGCAGTATACAAAGTCATTCAGACTAGCTGCACCTTCACCAGCTTTGAGAACACTTTCATGATCAATCATTATAAAACACATCCATCCATCCATCCATCTTCTCCCGCTTATCCGTGGTCGGGTCGCGGGGGTAGCAGTTCCAGCAGAGAGCCCCAAACTTTCTTTTCCCTGGCGACATCAACCAGCTCTGACTGGGGGATCCCGAGGCGCTCCCAGGCCAGCGAAGAGATATAATCCCTCCACCTGGTCCTAGGTCTACCCCTTGGTCTCTTCCCAGCTGGACGTGCCTGGAACACCTCCCTAGGGAGGCGCCCAGGTGGCATCCTAACTAGGTGCCCGAACCACCTCAACTGGCTCCTTTCGACGCGAAGGAGGAGCGGCTCAACTCCGAGTCCCTCCCTGATGACCGAACTTCTCACCTTATCCCTAAGGGAGACATCAGCCACCCTGCGGAGAAAACCCATCTCGGCCGCTTGTATCCGCGATAAAACACATCATATATATTATTCTGAGATGGACCAATCTGCACAATGAATACTTTTACTGTCTTTAACTATATTTTGATGAGAATACTTTTCTACTTTCACTTGAGGAACATTTTGAATGCAGGACTTTTACGTTCAGCTTTTCGACATTCTCTTTTCTCTGTTCTCACGGTCATGGCCTTTCTCCATGGAGATCTTTTCCTGCCAGTCACTTCCTTTACCTTAGTTGGAGCAATGGCATCTATAACATTTTTATTTTTGAATTAAAATGATCTGCTAGCTCATTTACTGAGATGTTAGCAGGGGCAAGTGTGGAAGAAACATCCTGAGTAAACATTTCCCTAGTGTTTTCAGTTAAATATGGCTTTGTGGTTACCTCTTTCTGAACATTTGTGTGAACAGAAATAGAGCTCTCAAAGGAATGATCAGAGAGCGCAACATCAGTCAGCACAACCTCAGAGATATTCAGACCCTTTGAGATCATTAAGTCCAGAGTGTGCCCCTTATTGTGCGTGGGCTCCGTCACATGCTGAGTCAGTCCATTGAATTGATTTATTTAAAACAAGGGACAGTGTACATTAATAATGTAAATATGTAATTAATGAAAGACAGCCTGGCTGAATGCGCTCTTCCTAAATGGGATGGTGCAGTCTCCCCTAGCCGCACCTCTAGTAGCCCTGGTTGAGGTGGACTTTAGGCTGATGCAGCCAGCCAGAGGAGGAGGAGCCAACCCACGAGTGATCTTATAAACTAAGCAGATGTTTTTGTAAACTATGAGATTTTCCCAGCTGACCAGATTATACTTTTTAACAATGTGACAGTGATGATACCGGAATGGCTTTTTGTCTCGTGTTCTGAGTGCTTGTTTATACAGTGATTCCAGTGGCCTTAGAGCTGTAGAGTGAGCATTAGACCAGCTGATCAGACAGTAGTAGATGTGGGAGAGGACCATGGAGTTAGTTCAGTGGCCTTCGAGCTGTAGAGTGAGCATTAGACCAGCTGATCAGACAGTAGTAGATGTGGGAGAGGACCATGGAGTTAGTTCAGTGGCCTTAGAGCTGTAGAGTGAGCATTAGACCAGCTGATCAGACAGTAGTAGATGTGGGAGAGGACCATGGAGTTAGTTCAGTGGCCTTAGAGCTGTAGAGTGAGCATTAGACCAGCTGATCAGACAGTAGTAGATGTGGGAGAGGACCATGGAGTTAGTTCAGTGGCCTTAGAGCTGTAGAGTGAGCATTAGACCAGCTGATCAGACAGTAGTAGATGTGGGAGAGGACCATGGAGTTAGTTCAGTGGCCTTCGAGCTGTAGAGTGAGCATTAGACCAGCTGATCAGACAGTAGTAGATGTGGGAGAGGACCATGGAGTTAGTTCAGTGGCCTTAGAGCTGTAGAGTGAGCATTAGACCAGCTGATCAGACAGTAGTAGATGTGGGAGAGGACCATGGAGTTAGTTCAGTGGCCTTAGAGCTGTAGAGTGAGCAGTAGACCAGCTGATCAGACAGTAGTAGATGTGGGAGAGGACCATGGAGTTAGTTCAGTGGCCTTAGAGCTGTAGAGTGAGCATTAGACCAGCTGATCAGACAGTAGTAGATGTGGGAGAGGACCATGGAGTTAGTTCAGTGGCCTTAGAGCTGTAGAGTGAGCATTAGACCAGCTGATCAGACAGTAGTAGATGTGGGAGAGGACCATGGAGTTAGTTCAGTGGCCTTAGAGCTGTAGAGTGAGCATTAGACCAGCTGATCAGACAGTAGTAGATGTGGGAGAGGACCATGGAGTTAGTTCAGTGGCCTTAGAGCTGTATAGTGAGCATTATACCAGCTGATCAGACAGTAGTAGATGTGGGAGAGGACCATGGAGTTAGTTCAGTGGCCTTAGAGCTGTAGAGTGTGCATTAGACCAGCTGATCAGACAGTAGTAGATGTGGGAGAGGACCATGGAGTTAGTTCAGTGGCCTTAGAGCTGTAGAGTGTGCATTAGACCAGCTGATCAGACAGTAGTAGATGTGGGAGAGGACCATGGAGTTAGTTCAGTGGCCTTAGAGCTGTAGAGTGAGCATTAGACCAGCTGATCAGACAGTAGTAGATGTGGGAGAGGACCATGGAGTTAGTTCAGTGGCCTTAGAGCTGTAGAGTGTGCATTAGACCAGCTGATCAGACAGTAGTAGATGTGGGAGAGGACCATTGAGTGAAGGTATAGCTTAGCTGCTGCAGATGATAGGAAGTTTCTAATGTATCTGTAATTTGACAGATTGAACTTTACTTTATTGCAGACCTTTTTGATATGGGTTTTGAAATTGAGGTTTGTGTCAATATGTACTCCTAAGTACTTGTACTCCGAGACAACCTGAAGTCTCCTTCCAGAAAATAAAACATCTTGTTCTGTTATAATGCTGTGGCCCTTGGAGAAGAACATACACACTGTCTTTGAGACATTTGGTTGCAAACAATTATTGTTAAGCCAGGATGTAATATTCTCCAACACATCAGTGACCTTGGTAGCAGCCTCTTCTGCGGTTTTGCCATGAGTAAAAACAACTGTATCATCAGCATACATTAATACATCACATTCTCCACACACAGAAGGCAGATCATATATGTACATACTAAACAGGATTGGGCCCAATACAGAGCCCTGCGGTACTCCAGTTGACAAACACTAGACTTATGGTTCTCAATTTGAACACATTGGGAGCGGGATGAAAGATACGAATTAAAGAGGTTCGTGAATTCTATAGAAACATTTAAGTTGAGTATTTTTTGCAATAAGATGTTGTGATTAACAGTGTCAAAAGCTTTCCGTAAGTCAAGGAACAGGGCCCCCACAACCCCACCCCTGTCCATTGATGCCTTAACATTCTCCATGAAGAAGCATGTCGCTGTTTCTGTTGAGTGATTAGCCCTGAATCCAAATTGCATTGGATGCAGTGGAAAGGAGCTGTTGTTGAGATGATTGATGATTTGTTTGGCAATCAATTTCTCAAATACCTTGGATACTATGGGTAAGATACTGATGGGCCTATAGTTGGATGTCATGAGAGGGTCCCCACCATAGTTATCAAGAACACAAAACAGTTATTTAGCCACTCTGTCCTGGGGGTTGTCAACATGGATGTTAAAATCACCAACAATGACTAGACGGTCAAAGTCAATACACACTATAGACTAGTGTTGTCACGATACCAACATTTTGGTTTCGATACCAAGTCAAGAATTGCGATTCCGATTCTTTTTCGATACTTTTCTTAAAAAAAGGGAAACAGTCTTAAATGTAATTATTGTGCTTTATTCACACCAGAACCATAACACAAACTTTTAAACAATGAGAACAATAAACAAAATAAATGACAATAATTCGTATTAAATAAAATTAAGCATCAAAACTACTTTTTTGTTTTATAAAATATAATTTTTTTATTTTATTAACATGTAATAGTACAGTAATATAAATAATTATTGACAAAATGTATATTGCAGATGTTAGCCACATTGGTAAGTTAGCTAAAAAGATAACCATATTAGACAGTTATCATTGCCATTAATTGCCTCGTCAAACTACGAAAACGTTCGTTTGTCACAAAATAAATTACACTTGTTTGACTTAGATTTGAGGGCATGGGCTTGAGCATGATGTAATTATGTTATCTATCACATTCGCTAACCTGTCTGTCTTTAAATTATTTAAACAGCTCTGGATGCCGGTCGGCGGGTGCTTAGCCAAGTTTGATGTGTTGGCTCCCTTGGTTTGCAGGGATCTAAAACATGTCTGACAGACAGGCCTCGTGGTGTCCGCAGGCTTGCCCTCACTGTCAGAGATATAGCTCAAATACTTCCACATTTCGCTTCTGGCGTCTTTTTTGTCAACAAGCCGAGGCGCAGCGCAAGTTGCACTCCCTGTCGAGACGAAAGTCAAAAAGTAATATCTGTGAAAAACAGACTAATAAATAATTATGTGGTTTCATTTAGAGTATTATTATTATAGTATTGTTCAATACCAGGAGAGGGTATTCGTTTTATTTTGGACCAAGGCTACCTTTTATAAGTGAGCTGTATTGAAAAAATATGAATGCCGCTTCCGGTAACACGGCAACATAAGGGGCGTAGTTTGTGGTGGCCGGTCTCTTGTTCCCAAAGCCACGGAGGGAGAACCAGGCGACAGTGTGTGTGAGGCTCCGGAGACGCCGTTGGTATGTTTCTCCGGTGTTTATTGTGTTTATTGTGGTTTATGTACTTGATCTGTTGCCTCACTTTGCGAGAGTGCTGTTGCGCAATCGACTGCTTTTTACGCAGCGCGGTCTGCCTGTGCTCCGTTTGTTTGCTGTGTAATTACAGCGCAGGTGTTCAGATGAGGTTTTCTCTGGTGCTTGTCTCCAAGGAGAGAAACACTCTTATTAATTCATTTAAGTTAATGATGTGGTTTTAAAATAACAAGTTATCCTTTTAATGAAAACATGGTTTGTGTTGCTATTATTATTATTATTGAGAATGCAGTGAGGCCTGCAAAATATGTGTAATTTGTGTAGCATGTGTGCTAACATTTGTTTGTACTTTGTGTTTTGAAGGTTTTCAACCTGATGAATTCTTGGAGCTCTCTTAAATAAATATAGACAAAAAGAACAACATCTGAGTTGTCCAAGCATCCTCTGTTGCCCTCCAGCCTCTCAAGTCAGGCTAAAGCACTGGTACAGGCCAAAAACCTGAAGGACTTGACACTCCCACTTGCAGCCATGCTTCTCGTTTTCTCAAATGCTCTGGCAGCTATCGTGTGGCCGAATGCACGAGAGAGGGGAGGGACTTAGAACGTGCTTGAGAGGGGAGGGACTGCAGGCACGGCTGCAGTGCAGGGAGTGGAAGCAGAGCGCTGAACACACACGGCTCTTATTAAAACAGCGCTTTCTCACCGGAGTACTTTTCCCCGTCATTCTTAAAGTACCGATACTAATGAAACGGAGGAATCGTACCGTTTTTAACGGTAGGGTATCGCGGTACCTTTCAAGTATCCGTACACCATGCAACACTACTACAGACAGCAGTTCAGTAAAGTCATCAAATGAAGCTAAGAGCACAGCTGAACTCCTGCAGCCCTGGGGGTCCCTACATTGGTTGTGATGGCAGATGACAGGGTTTGGTCAAGTTGCTCTCTACTGGTGAGGAAAGCGGCATACCACTAAATCAGGTATGGATTTACTTCCATTTTTGACACCAAGATGTCTGCTTGTATTGTGTTGCTGCTGAGAAGTCTAGGAAGAGGGCTCTTGCATAGGTGTGACGTTTATCTAAATGTTTAGTGATGATGTGAACCAGAGTAGCAGCAGTACCATTACAGTACATTGCATTTAGCTGACGCTTTTATCCAAAGCGACTTACAATAAGTGCGTTCGACCAACAAAATACAAACTTGAAGAAAACAGAATCATAAAGTACATCAGGCTTCATAGAGCAAAAACATTTCAAGTGCTACTCAACTGGCTTTAGATAAGCCAGCCCTTTATTAGTATATAATGGCGCATTTCCACTGCAGCGGGTAGCCCCGTTTAAGCGTCCTTAACCGTCCTCAAGCGGCCAGGACAATTTTTAGTGGCCTTTCCATATAGCCTAGTACCGGCTAGCGGGTACTTTTTCCCTCTTTTTCCGGCCCCATAAAATCGTGGTTCTATAAGACCAGGGCCAGGGCTGAACTAGTGACGTCAACACTCTCGACTGCTGATTGGTCAGAGAGAATCGTCACAAGATCGCGCGCGAGTTCATCCCTAGCGTCGCATATATTTAGAAGCAAGCTTGCAGCATTTTTATAAACAGCATTTTGTAAACAGATGAGCTACAAAAATGGCTACGTCTAATAAGAAAAGCACACCGTGGTCGACCGAGGAGGTGACGACGTTCCTACATCTCATTGGGGATGATCAAATCCAGCGGGAGCTCAACGGAACAACCTCGAAATGTGAACAAAAAAAAAGCCGATCGCCCCGCCTACACTGCGTTGCTACCCCAGGTCCTAAACTGTAATGGAAATGCGCCACGGCCAGCGAGGCAGCCCGAGGCCTGAGCGAGGACGCTTAGGGACGCTTACACGGGGCTACCCCGTTGCAGTGGAAATGCGCCATAAGTGCTTTGTTAATAGTTCTATCGCTCGAAGTGGAGTCGAAAGAGATGAGTTTTCAGTCCCTTGTAGTACCACCCCCTTGCTTATAGGCAAATTGGTATGGATCAAGTATGTCTTGTCCTTCACAATAGGTTTAGCTGAAGAGGTCATTCCTGTCACGGTTCTCATGGTGTCCCACACTTTTTTGGGGTCTTTGGCTTCAAAAGCATTTCCCAAAAGCTCTCTGTGTGTTTTGATTCCCTCAATTTGACTTTCAGTTCTTTCTCTGTCTGTTCAAGTGCTCCATAGTCTTTGTTTTATGTCCTTAGTCACATATGATTTATTACTTTCTTTTCTGGTTCCCTTGAGTTTGGTCTTATACACTGGTATCATATTCACAGCACTATGATCAGAGTTCAGTATTGGTGGTCTGTATTTAGACACATAGGCTCCTTTATCATTAACAAAGCATTTGTCCAGGATATTGTCTTTCCTGCTGTGATCCCTAACACACTGCTGGAACCCAGGTAACACAGTCTCCAGGCGACATTGCTTCATGTCCCCGAGCACTATTGCCGGTGCATCGGGGTGGCTGAGTTGCAGCTCGTGAACACAGTGTCCTCTGCCGCTGGGAGGCACGTAAACAACAAACAGTCAAATACACCCGGATTCTCTAGGCAGATAAAAGGGTCTTAACGTCATGCCGAGAATTTCTACGTTGGGATTGCAGGTTTTACATTTTACTGAGTATGATCTACCCACAGATCATTAATATACACACAAATACCGCCTCCTCTGGTTTTCCCCGAGTTCGCATCCCTGTCTGCTCAAACAAGGGTGAGTCCGGGTACTTCAAAGAGAGATTCAGGCATCGTAGATTGGAGCCAACTTTCCGTGAAACACAATAAAGAGGCCTCGAGAAATTCATGACAGTACCTTGTGTATGTCCTTAGTGTGTCCACGTTGTTGCTCAATGAGCGCAGGTTTGTGAGAATGATGGATGGAAGTGGTGGCCGGCTGAATCTCCGCCGTATTCTGAACGCTTCCCCTCCTTCCTCGTCTCTTTTTCCTGGTGTTTCTAAGCGGCTCCCGAGGGATTTCATCCAATAACGAAGAGCACAGATGGCTTGGTGTATTCGTAGGAGGCCGATCGCATTGTAGCTCTAGCATTGCCTCGCGTCTGTAGCAGCGTAGAGGCCGGGGCTCCTCACCATACCTGTTCGTGCTGTCACTCAGGTGTGTCTTGGAAAGTTGAATGGCCAGACATGGTCTGCAGAAGGCAAACGTAATCCACAGGATCAAAAGCATGATCTCTCAAAATGACGTTTCATACAGACACGACAAAGTTTAGACAAAAAAACAAAACACAAGAGGAACGGAGCATACTGAGACTCGCAGTGACAGGATGCCGTCTCCCTCTGTCTCCTGTATACCAGAGGTGGGAGTAAGTCATACTTGTGCAAGTCTCAAGTTACTGGGGTGAGAGTCAAGCAAGTCAAGTCCTACGAAATCCTGATGAATAACCCCAGTTTAAATCAGTTAAAAGACAGTGGTTGTGTGTTGTGTGTGTGTGTGTAGTGTGTGTGTGTGTGTGTGTGTGTGTGTGTGGTGTGTGTGTGTGTGTGTGTGTGTGTGTGTGTGTGTGTGTGTGTGTGTGTGTGTGTGTGTGTGTGTGTGTGTTGTGTGTGTGTGTGTGTGTGTGTGTGTGTGTGGTGTGTGGTGTGTGTGTGTGTGTGTGTGTGTGTGTGTGTGTGTGTGTGTGTGTGTGTGTGTGTGTGTGTGTGTGTGTGTGTGTGTGTGTGTGTGTGTGTGTGTGTGTGTGTGTGTGATGAATACATAGGTCATGAATACATAGGTCAAAACCTGTTACCGCCGCAGATGGACAGGAAAAGGAAAAGGGAGCGTTTGAAAAAGAAAAAGGGGCGGGTCCGCTCAGTGAAACGATAACGAAACATGGAGGAACAGAAGTCTGCATTTAAATCGTGTGTGTGGTTAAAACACATCAGCTGCCTCCTGGTGCTGCAGAGGGTTTTCTTCTATGAAGCAGCTGTGGGCAGCAGATACTGAGAGAGTCACAGACATGAATACATAGGTCAAGGCAGACTGGTTCACAGACTCTCCTGTTTTGCCGATCCGGTGCTTGAACAAATAACTCTACACCCCTGGCCGAAATGTCCCTAAAATGAAGTCCGAGTTTGAAATATATCTCAAATAATGTATGTATTTCCCCACATAAACATAACAGTCTGCAATGAAACGGCTGTCTCCTGTGCGCTCCACTTCCTACTTTCTCCTGCGAACGAGAAGAGACTTTCTCTCTCTTTTTTTTCTTTCATTGCCCTCTAAGTGCTTCGTACAATACAAATGCAAATATTCTATTTTAAAAAGTAAAGTCCTTTCGAGTCATCTGTCTCAAGCCTAAGTCTCAAGTCATGAATACCAAGTCAAAGTCAAGTCTTTTATCAATGTTAGTCAAGCAACTCTCAAGTCAAAATATAGGCAAGTCATGTGACTCGAGTCAAGTCATGTGACTCGAGTCCCCCACCTCTGGTATATACTTTGGTTAGAATATGGCTGTATTACTGTATCAAATATAATAAAGACAAACAGTTGATAAGTAGTATTTTGTTAACTCAAGGTTTATATTAAGTGAGTTTTTATTGTGTTAACTTGTATATTTATGCTTTTTAGATTGACTTTCTCTCTTTCTCTGTCCGTCTGTTCTAGAAACCGAAAGGAAGAGAGAGACGTCACAGCTGTCAGCAATGTGACAAATCCTTTACAGCATCTGGACCTTTAAAGAGCCACCTGCATATTCACACGGGAGAAAAACCGTACAGCTGTGAAGAGTGTGGGACAACTTTCACTAGATCAGGTGCTCTCAAAATACATCAACATATTCATACTGGAGAAAAACCTTACAGCTGTGAAGAGTGTGGGACAACTTTCACTACATCAGGTACTCTAGAATCACATCACCGTATTCACACTGGAGAAAAACCTTACTGGTGTGAAGAGTGTGGGAAAACGTTCACTACATCAAGTGATCTCAAAAGACATCTTCGTGTTCACTCAGGAGAAAACCCATAGTGGGTTTAAGAGTGTAGGAGCCGCAATTAAGCATATTTTGTTTTTTTCACAGTTTACAATAAACAATTCCCATCTATTGGCCTAGTGTTGACAAAAAACAAACAAAATGTATGTTTTTTTTTGGTCTTTCTCTCTTTTTTCCATTATACTTTACTGAAGGATACACTTTTATTTTTAAAAAGCTGACCACTATCATGAAAGTACTCTGTTTTATTAGATTCCGTAAAGCATCTGACTCTTAATGGCAGTTTGTGATTTTGAGGCTATTTCAGTGAAACAAGGCTGTTTTTTGAAACATTTGATTTATGCTTAAATTTTCTGAGAAAGTTACTGAAAGATACACTTTGTGTATAAAAGCTGAAAAAGTAGATAATTAAGTACTTTGTATCAGTAGATTTTGTTAAGAATCTGACTCTTAATGACAGTTTGTGATTTTGAGACTTTTTACAGACACTCTGCAGATTTATGTGTAATTCTCTCACAAAGGAAACAGTAAGTCTCTTACTTTTTTTATATGTATGACAACTTGCAACTGGTAGAAAGTTAGGTACTTTTTTCTGACCAGATTTTCTTTAAGACTGTGACTCTTAACACACCATCCCCCGAGAGCCAAACATACTCACCCCCCTTTTCAACGCCCTCCCCCCCAGCAGCTCAGGTGTGAAACCCCCATACAGAATGTCAGTCCCTGTGTAAAACTTTTTAGTGACCCTCTGCAGATTTGTGTGTAATTCTCTCACAAAAGGAACTGTAAGATACACTTTTTATGTATGCAAAACCTTAAACATTTCTGAAAATAAAATACTTTATCTGAATACATTTTCTTTAGAGGCACTTTTTGATTTTAACACTATTTCAATGGAGCAATCCATTTTGTTTTCCATCAATGCTTTATACTCTTCTCTTGTGTTACTAAGATACTTTTAGTTACACTTTAATGGATGCAAACCTTTTTAACCGGGTAAAATATTCATTAATTTGTAAGGAATTCGTTTTCGTTATGTTTGTGATTTTAACACTGTTTCGATGAAACACAGCAGTCTTGATAACTTGACATGACTCACATTACTTTTCTAAAATATATGTTTTTTAGAAGCGTTACTTTGATTTCTTTCATATTATTTTGAACACACTACTTTTCATATTTTTTCAACATACTGTGATATTTTGTTTTTTTGTCTTTCTCTCCTTTTCCATTATACTTTACTGAAGGATACACTTTTCTTTTTTAAAAGCTGACCACTACCATGAAAGTACTCTGTTTTTATTAGATTCCGTAAAGCATCTGGCTCTTAATGGCAGTTTGTGATTTTGAGGCTATTTCAGTGAAACAAGGTTGTTTTTGAAACATTTGATTTATGCTTAAATTCTCTGAGAAAGTTACTGAAAGATACACTTTTGTGTATAAAAGCTGAAAAAGTAGATCATGAAGTACTTTGTGTCCGTGTGAAACCCCCATACAGAATGTCAGTCCCTGTGTAAAACTTTTTTAGTGACACTCTGCAGATTTGTGTGTAATTCTCTCACAAAAGGAACTGTAAGATACACTTTTTATGTATGCAAAACCTTAAACATTTCTGAAAATAAAATACTTTATCTGAATACATTTTCTTTAGAGGCACTTTTTGATTTTAACCCTATTTCAATGGAGCAATCAATTTTGTTGACATTAATGCTTTATTCTCTTCTCTTGTGTTACTAAGATACTTTAGTTACACTTTAATGGATGCAAACCTTTTTAACCGGGTAAAATATTCATTAATTTGTAAGGAATTCGTTTTCGTTATGTTTGTGATTTTAACACTGTTTCGATGAAACACAGCAGTCTTGATAACTTGACATGACTCACATTACTTTTCTAAAATATATGTTTTTTAGAAGCGTTACTTTGATTTCTTCATGTTATTTTAAACACATTACTTTTTCATATTTTTCAACATACTGTGATATTTTGTTTTTGTCTTTCTCTCCTTTTTCCGTTATATTTTTTGAAAAACTACATAGTGATTTCTAGCAAAATACAACATGCAACTAATACATTATACAAAATTACGACTTTTTGCGATATTTTCAACACAATATACTTGTACCTTTTTTTTTTTTTACAGGGCTTCAAGATATTTTGCATGTCATGCATAAACACGGTGTCGTCTTTCTTGAAACTGACGTGCTGTCCGTTTTACAAAACAAGTTATGTTTTCTGCTTCTTCATCCTCTGAATTGTCCTCCCCCGTCCCTCTTCCTTCACCCCACACACAACAATCAAGGTGGATCTGTGAAATGAAACACCTCTTCCCAAAGCGTGACTTCCCTATTGAGGGCATGCGTCTAGGCAGTAGGGTCTAAATCCATTGGCCAGATATACTAACATGCAGAACGTACGGTATGTTTGAAAAAAGACTAACCATTTATCCAGTTCAAGCTGTCTTTAAGATGTGACATTGCGCACTGACTATTTCCCGTAAAATCGTGACAAACTATTACTTATTCTTAAATTTGATCTCTTGCTGCATGGTTGAAAATGATGGATGAAAAATAACTTTTTTTAAAAGAGTCAAGTTTTTCAAGATCAGATACAGGTCAAGAAAATGCATAGAGGAGGTATGGTGCTGGCTCATTAGCCCTCTCACTCTTCTTAGAATGATCCTGTGCAATTATAGTTAATAAAAGTAATTACACATTAGTTCACAAATCCATATACTGAAAGAGAATACCCTTAGGTATCACTATTAAAACCTAAATAAGATCTTTTGAAAATAACCTCTTTGCAAAACAGATACTTCTTTAGCAGTTTCACAAAAACTTGAAAAGAAACATCCTTAGCCAGCACACACCATTTAAAACAAAACCCTGAATCAAATATAGAGAGGATAATAACGTTTTTAGATGTCTTGGTGAGTGAAAATTAATGGCTGTTTTATTTAATTAGAGTTTCTTTCTTTTTTAAAAACTAACTCACAGAGAGTGTCTTAATTAACGTGTGTGTGTGTGTGTGTGTGTGTGTGTGTGTGTGTGTGTGTGTGTGTGTGTGTGTGTGTGTGTGTGTGTGTGTGTGTGTGTGTGTGTGTGTGTGTGTGTGTGTGTGTGTGTGTGTGTGTGTGTGTGTGTGTGTGTGTGTGTGTGTGTGTGTGTGTGTGTGAATTGTTCTTTAAGGTAGGGGTTAGATAATTTGGAGAATTTGCAGTCAAACCAGGGAAAGTCTGTCACTTCCTCACAGAGCCCCTCCTCCAAAACACATGAACGCGCATGACCAAAAGGGGGCGCGAGATAAGTTTGTGCACAGAGACCCCCGCATTGCTGCTGATGCATTCGTTTCTTGACGCTCAGGACGGATACGGTAAGCTGACACTGGAGTCTCACTGATTAAACCCATTCGAGGCTTCTCTTGGCCATTTTTCTTTTTGAAAAGGTAAATGGAATTGCTGTCTTTTTAATTAGTTTGAGCATATTTCTAATTCCACCACCCCCCACTATCTGCCTGCGTCATAGCCCGGAAGGGGGGAGAGGCTAGGAGGGGGCTGGTAGACAGTCTCACCTCACTTCAAGAGACACCTAAATTAACATCAGAGGCTTACAACACCTCATAGATTAGACTTCATAATTAGATTATACAACTCTGAGGGGGCAGGGGGCCAGACAGCATAAAGAGACTTAATCAACACCTAAATTAACATCAGAGGCTTATAACACACCAGTGTGAAGTCACACCGGTGTGTTATAACACCTCCCGTCAAAGGACTAGACTTCATAATTAGATTATACAACCCTGAGGAGACAAGGGGCCAGACAACACAAAGAGACTTAATCAACACATCAAATAATTAGACAACAAAGGCGCTAGCCCGGGGCTTTTCACATGACACAAAAGGATCTCTAACAAAGGCACTACACAGGGGGGCATTTCACACCTACGTGTGATGTACCTCACCCCTCACATCAAAGGATCTCACACCTACGTGTGAATTCACACCTAGGTGTGACATCCACCACGAACAATGGGAGGCGGGACTTAGCTCATTAACATAAGTAGGGAGAGGTGTGACCTGTCACACCACCTGTCACTTTTCTTGCATACTAATGTGATTGAAGGGGCATCATTACTACTACTGATATATTTAAAGAAATAGCAGAATATAAACATAGGAAGGAAGTCTGGTGTGGTGATTTCAATGCACACAACAGTCTATGGGGCAGCAACCATACAGACAGTAACGGAAACATAGTGGAAGAAATGCTGGAGGAAAGAACACTAGTATTCTTATAGAATTCTTATCTGAATTCTGAGTTTTTATCAACTTTGGTTCTTAAAACAGATAAAGTAATTATCGTAGGTGACTTTAATATTCATGTTGACGATGATAAAAATAGCCTTACTGTTGCATTTAACTCTATATTAAATTATGTTGGTTTTTGTCAGAGTGTAAATAAACCAACCCACTGCTATAATCACACTCTCGACCTTGTTCTGACTTATGGTATTGAAATTGAGCAACTATTAGTCGAACCGCATAATCCTGCTTTATCCGACCATTTCTTAGTAACTTTTGAAGTACTGTTACGAGACTACAAAGCATTAGTCAAAGGCTCCTGCAGCAGAAACCTATCTGTTAGTGCTATAGCCACATTTAAGGAAGAGATTCCACCAATACTTAACTCGATAGCATGTCTGCATGTAAGGGAGGAAACGTATACAAAATGTACACCACCCCAAATTGATCATGTTGTTGATAGTGCTACAGATGCGCTGCGAATAAAATTAGACTCTGTTGCTCCTTTGAAAAAGAAGAAAATAAAACAACATAGATTAGCTCCATGGCATAATGCCCAAACCCGCACAATAAAGCAAAAGTCGAGACAACTTGAAAGGATATGGCGTTCTACTAAACTTGAAGAATCTCGTTTAATTGGGCATATTACTCTCAATGAATATAAGAAAGCACTGCGTAAAGCGAGAGCAGCCTACTACTCTTCATTAATAGATGAGAATAAGAATAATGCAAGATTTCTTTTCAGCACTGTAGCCAGGCTGACAGAGAGCCACAGCTCGATTGAGCCTTCTATTCCCATAGCACTCAGTAGTAATGATTTTATGTGCTTTTTTAACGATAAAATTGTTACTCTTAGAAACAAAATTAATGACCTCTTGCCTTTGACCAGTATAGTGTTATCAACAGCTCCCGGAAACGTAAGTTCTAATATTACACTAGATAGTAAACTAGAATGCTTTTCAGCCATAAACCTTGAACAATTAAATTCAATGATTCTCTCTTCTAAACCATCAACGTGTATGTTAGACCCAATTCCAACTAAGCTGTTGAAGGAAGTTTTTCCATTAATTAGCACTTCTTTATTAAATATTATGAATATGTCTTTATTATCAGGCTATGTTCCACAATCATTCAAAGTAGCAGTGATAAAACCGCTTCTTAAAAAGCACAACCTCGATCCAGAGGTTTTAGCCAACTATAGACCTATTTCTAATCTTCCGTTCCTCTCAAAAATTATTGAGAAAGCGGTCGCAAAAAAGTTGTGTGATTACTTAAAAAACAATGATTTATTTGAAGATTTTCAGTCTGGCTTTAGAACACATCATAGCACAGAGACAGCTCTGGTTAAAGTCACAAATGACATTCTAATAGCCTCTGACAAGGGACGTGTCTCTATTCTTGTTTTGCTCGATCTCAGTGCTGCATTTGATACTATCGACCATGATATCCTATTGCAAAGACTAGAGCACTTAGTTGGCATACAGGGAACTGCTTTAGACTGGTTTAGGTCCTATCTATCTGAACGCTCTCAGTTTGTACGTGTCAATGATGAATCTTCCACGCAAACCAAAGTTAGCCATGGAGTGCCACAGGGCTCAGTGCTCGGACCTATTTTGTTCACATTATATATGCTTCCGTTAGGCAATATTATAAGGAATCATTCTGTACATTTTCATTGTTATGCGGATGATACTCAACTATATTTATCAATCAAGCCTGATGAAATTAATCATCTAAATAAAATTCAAGACTGCCTTAAGGACTTAAAAACGTGGATGACCTTAAACTTTTTGATGTTAAACACGACCAAAACTGAAGTTATTGTACTTGGCCCGAAGAATCTACGAAACAAATTATCTAAGGATATACTAACTATGGATGGCATTAATTTGGCCTCCAGTGAGACTGTAAGGAATCTTGGTGTTATATTTGATCAGGATTTATCCTTTAACGCCCACATAAAATCAATTTCAAGGACCGCCTACTTCCATCTACGTAACATTGCAAAAATCAGGCATATCTTGCCTCAAAACGATGCAGAGAAACTAGTCCATGCATTTGTTACTTCAAGGCTGGATTATTGTAACTCTTTATTATCAGGGTGTACCAAGAAGTCAGTCAAGTCGCTTCAGCTGATTCAAAATGCTGCAGCTCGTGTACTAACCAGAGTTAGGAAAAGGGACCACATTACTCCTGTTCTGGCTGCCTTACACTGGCTCCCTATAGAACACAGGATATAATTTAAAATTCTTCTTCTCGCCTACAAAGCCCTTAATGGGCAGGCGCCATCTTACCTTAAAGAAATGAAGCTTAGCGCAAGTTCAAGAAGGAAGACCATACCCCCTGGTGTTACACGTCACTGCAAGCTCTTCTCCCATTAAGTAATCAGGGGCGGTACTCCCCAGCTAGCAATCATTGCACCTGCTAAACCCTTTAAATCTGCTCTTCCCTCTCTGTCAGTTGTCATTTCAGGTGTCAACGCACAACCCGCCTCCACCCCTTCGCCTCCTGTCTCCTAATTCAGGGCCAAGCTAATCCTTCTTCCTCCAGACCAGACCGAACCATTATCACCACCACCAGTGTCTAGACCCCGGGGGGTTCATCGGAGCGGTTTTCCCCTCCTGAATGATATCCTACAAACCGGGGCCTAATCTCCAAACATCAGTTGATTCATTGTTGTAATCTGTCAATCATAATTTTCTATACCACGTGTCTGGTATTAAACATGTATTTCATACATCACGTCTCTCATGATTGAACTCATTATACCCTACTGTCCTACTAGGGCATTGCGTTCCAAGAATGCAGGGTTGTTGGTTGTTCCTAGAGTCTCTAAAAGTACAATGGGAGCCAGAGCCTTTTCTTATCAAGCTCCACATTTGTGGAATCAGCTTCCAGTTTGTGTTCGGGCGGCAGACACCCTATCCGTTTTTAAGAGTGCGCTTAAGACCTTCCTTTTTGATAAAGCTTATAGTTAGGGCTGATTAGATCAGCCCCTAGTTTTGCTGATATAGGCTTAGTTTGTCGGGGGACATCTTACTTCTTCCTTCTCTCTGTCTATACCTGTGTACTCTCATGTTCCGATTAACCCAGCTTCCCCAAATGTCTTTCTTTTTGGTGTCTATATACGCCGGGATCCGGAGTCATGGATGATCCTGCGCTCCTCTGTCCTGGATCGCGAGCCCTGGATCTTGAGTCGTGGCTGTGGTCCTGGATCATAGGTCCTGGATGGATATCCTCGTGGATTCATCTTCCTATTATACACACATGCATTTCCAAACATTTGGACTACCTATGTTGCAAATGTATTATCTTTTCAATTTACACACGGCATCTATTGCACATCTGTCCGTCCTGGGAGAGGGATCCCTCCTCTGTTGCTCTCCCTGAGGTTTCTCCCATTTTTCCCTTTAAACTGTGGGTTTTCTTTGGAAGTTTTTCCTTGTACGACGTGAGGGTCTAAGGACAGAGGGTGTCATATTGTCATACTGATATTTTGTACAAACTGTAAAGTCCACTGAGACTAATGTAACATTTGTGATATTGGGCTATATAAATAAACATTGATTGATTGATTGATTGATTGTGAATAAACAACCATCTGTAACGTTTGCATTCAACGGGAGCAGGACGTATTAAGCGCTTGAACAAACGACATATTTGGTCGTAATAATTGGGCCTGAACAATCGGCATAATTGGTCGTATGAGTTGGAGGACTTGTT
Source organism: Gymnodraco acuticeps (assembly GCF_902827175.1). NCBI lineage: Eukaryota > Metazoa > Chordata > Actinopteri > Perciformes > Bathydraconidae > Gymnodraco > Gymnodraco acuticeps. The sequence goes on from NW_022990159.1 coordinate 66,576, forward strand.
GAAACAGACTCGTAACCCTGCATATTTGTTGTGTTTTGCAGCATATTATAAACATGTCATTCCCTTATCTTCAAATACCCCAGGTTGTGTAGTGATGTATTTGAGGTGTACTGTCCACATCGCAGACCTGAAGTCGTGCAGTATATGTATGCGAAGTGTACAGGACCTTGGTCTCTGAGACTCAAAAAAGCCTTTCTCGCCTACCTGTCCACTTTGCAGACCTGAGATCCTGCAGTCATTTCTCAAAGATGGTGTGGCATATAGGGAGGTGCAATCTCCTGATGGTATAGACTGTATTATAGTGGACTTCTGCAACCCTAGAAAACAAGATAACATTAGGATAATCAATGTATACAACCCATGTCCAAACTCTAACCACTGATATATTTAAAGAAATAGCAGAATATAAACATAGGAAGGAAGTCTGGTGTGGTGATTTCAATGCACACAACAGTCTATGGGGCAGCAACCAGACAGACAGTAACGGAAACATAGTGGAATAAATGCTGGAGGAAAGAACACTAGTATGCCTTAATGCAATGCACACAGGATGTGTTGATGTGTTGTTTCTACACGGACCACTATTGCGGTAAGCATGTTGTAACTTCCGGTTGTTGTCATCTCCGGGTATCCCGTGTGCCTGTTCTGTTGCTGATAGCTTATTATCTTAACTTAATCGATCGTTTTAAAACTCTTGATCACGGCAACTGCCTGACGTTGTAATCACACGTTACTATAACTTAAGCTCTCACAACTCTTCTTCTCTTAGCGACTGTAACTCCACAGTTGCCTACACTCTTTTCGGGTTTGCTAACGGTAGCTACTTTAGCTTGATAGCTAGCCATGGCTCTTTCCCCACCCTCGGGTGCTATTTCCTGCTCTAACTGTCTAACTTAGAAAGTAGCCTAACTCAGCTAGCAGTTAGCCGGTGCGGACCGGCAAAAGGTAGCTCCTATTAGCCGTCCCCCGGCAACTCCTGAGCAGCAGGGAGACTGGGTGACTGTTCAGAAGGGGCATAACGCGAAACCCGCAGGTCCCCACCAACCCGTTCACGTATCTAACAGATATTCCCCACTCAGCGAGACACCCGCTGAGAAGCCAACTCTGGTTATTGGTAGCTCTATTATGAGACACGTGAAATTAGAGACCGAAGCCTCCACAGTCACATGCATTCCGGGGGCCAGAGCGGGCGACGTTGAGGCGCATCTTAAACTGCTGGCTAAAAATAAACGTAAATACAGTAGGATTGTTATTCACGTCGGTGGTAATGATGTTCGTATACGCCAATCAGAATGCACCAAACTTAATGTGGAGTCGGTGTGTAGTTATGCTAAGACAATGTCGGACACCGTAATCTTCTCTGGTCCCCTCCCCAATCTGATCAATGATGACATGTATAGCCGCATGTCATCATTTCAGCGCTGGTTGTCTTGGTGGTGCCCAGCAAACAATGTGGGCTTCGTAAATAATTGGACAGCCTTCTGGGGAAAACCTGGTCTGATTAAGAGAGACGGCATTCATCCTACTTTGGAAGGTGCACATCTCATTTCGGCAAACATTTCAGGGCTTTGTGGACTTAATCCATGACAAACTGGAGTTGAGACCAGGAGGCGGAGTCGCAGTCTTACACGCTTCTCTGCGCTCTCTCCTAGGCAGTCATCCATAGGAATCCCGAACCCAATACAATACCCAGTATTAGCGGTGTGTGTGTCTGCCCAAGGACAAGTTAAGGTAAAACCTAATAGAGGTGTCATACATAATAACCTAATAAAAGTAAATGTAGCAACTACTACAGTGCAACAAAACAGGAATATTAAATGTGGTCTCTTAAACATAAGATCTCTAGCATCTAAAGCAATATTGGTAAATGATTTAATATCAGATTATAATATTGATATATGCTGTCTCACTGAAACTTGGTTGAGACATGAAGAATATGTCAGCATAAATGAGGCCACTCCACCCAGCCATATCAATACTCATATTGCCCGAGGCACGGGCCAAGGAGGTGGAGTTGCAGCAATCTTTGACTCAAGTTTGCTTATCAATCAATCAATCAATGTTTATTTATATAGCCCAATATCACAAATGTTACATTTGTCTCAGTGGACTTTACAGTTTGTACAAAATATCAGTATGACAATACGACACCCTCTGTCCTTAGACCCTCACATCGTACAAGGAAAAACTTCTGGAGAAAACCCACAGTTTAAAGGGAACATGGGAGAAACCTCAGGGAGAGCAACAGAGGAGGGATCCCTCTCCCAGGACGGACAGACGTGCAATAGATGCTGTGTGTAAATTGAAAAGATAATACATTTGCAACATAGGTAGTCCAAATGTTTGGAAATGCATGTGTGTATAATAGGAAGATGAATCCACGAGGATATCCATCCAGGACCTATGATCCAGGACCACAGCCACGACTCAAGATCCAGGGCTTGCGATCCAGGACAGAGGAGCGCAGGATCATCCATGACTCCGGATCCCGGCGTATATAGACACCAAAAAGAAAGACATTTGGGGAAGCTGGGTTAATCGGAACATGAGAGTACACAGGTATAGACAGAGAGAAGGAAGAAGTAAGATGTCCCCCGACAAACTAAGCCTATATCAGCAAAACTAGGGGCTGGATCTAATCAGCCCTAACTATAAGCTTTATCAAAAAGGAAGGTCTTAAGCGCACTCTTAAAAACGGATAGGGTGTCTGCCGCCCGAACACAAACTGGAAGCTGATTCCACAAATGTGGAGCTTGATAAGAAAAGGCTCTGGCTCCCATTGTACTTTTAGAGACTCTAGGAACAACCAACAACCCTGCATTCTTGGAACGCAATGCCCTAGTAGGACAGTAGGGTATAATGAGTTATTTAAGATAAGATGGCGCCTGCCCATTAAGGGCTTTGTAGGCGAGAAGAAGAATTTTAAATTCTATCCTGTGTTCTATATGGAGCAGAAACACCTGTTGCTATCAGCTGGTATAAAATGTGTGTGTGTGTGTGGCTGTGTGTGTGACTGTGTGTGTGTGTTTTCTGTGTGTGTGTCTGTGTGTGTGCATGTTTGTGTGTGTGTGTGTGTCTGTGTGTGCATGTTTGTGTGTGAGCGTGTGTCTGTTTTGTGTGAGCGTGTGTCTGTTTGTGCGTGTGTGTCTGTGTGTGTGTGTGTCTGTTTGTGTGCGTGTGTGTGTGTGTGTGTGTGTGTATGTGTGTGTGCATGTTTGTGTGTGTGCTGTGTATGTCTGTGTGTGTGTGTGTGCATGTTTGTGTGTGTCTGTCTGTGTGTGTGTCTGTTTGTGTGTGTGTCTGTTTGTGTGTGTGTGTGTCTGTTTGTGTGTGTGTCTGTTTGTGCGTGTGTGTGTCTGTGTGTGTGTGGGGGGGGGGGGTTATCCTTTGATGTAGGCCCAGAGTGGATGCTCCACTTACGAGGAATGTGACTTGATGTCGTGGTGCATAAAAGTAAAACTGAAATTAAATAACACAGATGGAAAACTATAACATTACAAATAATAAAAATACAATATGGCAGTATTTGTTGTGTTTCATATCAGAATATATCATTAATATGGAAAGATTGAATGGAAGGAGAAATTAATCGGTATTCCTTTAATATCAATAGAGATGATCACATGGTCCAGAGACCAACAGCACTGGAGCAGAAAGCATCAGATCATCTGTGAGGCCCAAGAAGAAAACATCTTTGTTTTTTCTCAAGAATCAACAGAAATAGTTTGTTAAACTTTTATCATCAAATGTTCAAAGATTTGATTTTCACACAAATCAGTTGGAGTCAAAGTGAAGAGTGTCTGATTGCATTATATTCACACTTACAGTGTTTCTAAATGTTCTCCATGAGCAGTGACTTTCAAATATGGCACCTCTTTCTTGACGTTGTGGTAAATGTGGTCGACATGTCCTTTGAATGAAGAGTTACGAAACACAAGGATCACACAACGATCAATCGCTCTTCCATCAGGAGAAAGGATGCAGAACACAAGTTTCCACATGAAGACACATCGTCAGCAGCAACACATGCAGCGTCTAGAGAACACTCAGCAGCTTCAGGAGACATTTATGAACATCTCAAAATTCTTACTTTGTTCACAAAATCTTAAATGTTTTACTTTTTTCAGAAAATCTCAATCTTCTAACTTTTTTTCAAATCCTCGTAAAATTCTAACTTGCTTCAAAATTCTAACTTTTTCCAAAAAAAATCACAACATTATTACTTTTTTCTGAAAAATTCAAAATGATAACTTTGTTCAGAACATCTTTAAATTATTTCTTTTGATGTGAGTGAAATGTGCAGATGGGATCTGAAGGTTGACAGCACCTTATAGAACCGGGTTTAATCAAACAGCTGATCATTAAAGGAACACTTTGAAATCACTTTGGTGCTTAGCTTAGCTTAGTTTAGCACCAACAGACACCCGGCATATAGAGCCCATAAAACCACAACTGATTCCAGACATGTCAAACTATTCATACAAATAACGAAATGTGCACAGATCGAATATAAAGGTCTTTAAAGGTCTCCTATCCTGCAAAAGTCACTTTTTTATGTCTTCTCTACATCACTAAGTGTCCCCGGTGTGTCTGAAGCAGAGGTCGCGTTAACCGAATATATTCCGTCTATGACGCAATTCCTTTGACAATAACGGAAAAATCTGAAAGCAGTCCGTCATTTTGACGGATTAGAAACTCAGAACAGCGCCAAAGTTTCCCCGCAGCAGGGCTCCGGTGTTATGCCCTCATGTCGGTTCCAGACCTAACTATGCAAATCAATAAATGTCTGGGAGTTTATGCTTTACGCTGTGGCGCGCTCCCCCCGGTGTGTCCCCCGTGTGTCCCCCGTGTGTCCCCGGCGTGTCCCCGGTGTGTCCCAGTGTGTCCCCGTGTGTGTCTCCGGTGTGTCCCGGTGTGTCCCCGTGTGTGTCTCCGGTGTGTCCCCCGTGTGTCCCCGGCGTGTCCCCGGTGGGTCCCCGGTGTGTCCCTGTGTGTCCCAGTGTGTCCCCGTGTGTGTCTCCGGTGTGTCCCGGTGTGTCCCCGTGTGTCCCCCGTGTGTCAGGAGACTCTCAAAGTGTCAGAAATAAACCCTCTCTCTTCTCCTCCGTACCCACATCTCTAAAAACAGGGAACAACGGAGCTGATCCAGATTTGCTGCGTCATGACCACATTACAAAAATGTGGGCGGGCTTTACCCCCACGGGCCAATCAGAAACGTTGCTGTCAGAAACAATGAGTCGTGTTCTGGAAGTAATATGGTCTGTGTTTACATTAGCATGCTAACATTCAGAGCTAACCTGTACTGGAGAGAGTCTGTGTGAAGAAGCAGGAAATCAAAAGGAAGTCACCTTGTGGTAAACCTGAGAGAGAGAGAGAGTTTGAGCTCCATCCTGTTTCAGAGAGAATCCTTGATGTGGTTTGGAACATGATGTGGAGTTTCATCACGGCAGCATTTAGCTGAGTTTCTGCTGGGAGAGTTCTCCTGATGAGATCTACTCTCTCTCTGAAGCTACTGACCCAGAGTCAGCTCTTTAGGAACAGCTGGAGAGAGGGGGGGGGGGCTACAAGGATCTGTTTGGGGTTTGGAGCAGGACACTTCAGAGACATGTCCTTAGTAACAGCTGGAAGAGAGAGGGGGGGGCTACAAGGATCTGTTTGGGGTTTGGAGCAGGACACTTCAGAGACATGTCCTTAGTAACAGCTGGAAGAGGGGGGGGGGGGCTACAAGGATCTGTTTGGGGTGTGGAGCAGGACACTTCAGAGACATGTCCTTAGTAACAGCTGGAAGAGGGGGGGGGGCTACAAGGACCTGTTTGGGGTTTGGAGCAGGACACTTCAGAGACATGACCTTAGTAACAGCTGGAAGAGAGGAGGGGGGGGCTACAAGGATCTGTTTAGGGTTTGGAGCAGGACACTTCAGAGACATGTCCTTAGTAACAGCTGGAAGAGAGGGGGGGGGGGGGGCTACAAGGATCTGTTTAGGGTTTGGAGCAGGACACTTCAGAGACATGTCCTTAGTAACAGCTGGAAGAGAGGGGGGGCTACAAGGACCTGTTTGGGGTTTGGAGCAGGACACTTCAGAGACATGTCCTTAGTAACAGCTGGAAGAGAGAGAGGGGGGGGGCTACAAGGACCTGTTTGGGGTTTGGAGCAGGACACTTCAGAGACATGTCCTTAGTAACAACAGGAAGAGAGGGGGGGGGGCTACAAGGATCTGTTTGGGGTTTGGAGCAGGACACTTCAGAGACATGTCCTTAGTAACAGCTGTAAGAGAGGGGGGGGGCTACAAGGATCTGTTTGGGGTTTGGAGCAGGACACTTCAGAGACATGTCCTTAGTAACAGCTGGAAGAGAGAGGGGGGGGGCTACAAGGATCTGTTTGGGGTTTGGAGCAGGACACTTCAGAGACATGTCCTTAGTAACAGCTGGAAGAGAGGGGGGGGGCTACAAGGACCTGTTTGGGGTTTGGAGCAGGACACTTCAGAGACATGTCCTTAGTAACAGCTGGAAGAGAGTGGGGGGGGGCTACAAGGATCTGTTTGGGGTTTGGAATAGGACACTTCAGAGACATGTCCTTAGTAACAGCTGGAAGAGAGGGGGGGGGCTACAAGGACCTGTTTGGGGTTTGGAGCAGGACACTTCAGAGACATGTCCTTAGTAACAGCTGGAAGAGAGGGGGGGGGCTACAAGGACCTGTTTGGGGTTTGGAGCAGGACACTTCAGAGACATGTCCTTAGTAACAGCTGGAAGAGATGGGGGGGGCTACAAGGATCTGTTTGGGGTTTGGAGCAGGACACTTCAGAGACATGTCCTAAGTAACAGCTGGAAGAGAGGGGGGGGCTGCAAGGACCTGTTTGGGGTTTGGAGCAGGACACTTCAGAGACATGTCCTTAGTAACAGCTGGAAGAGAGGGGGGGGGGGGGCTACAAGGACCTGTTTGGGGTTTGGAGCAGGACACTTCAGAGACATGTCCTTAGTAACAGCTGGAAGAGAGGGGGGGGGGGGCTACAAGGATCTGTTTGGGGTTTGGAGCAGGACACTTCAGAGACATGTCCTTAGTAACAGCTGGAAGAGAGGGGGGGGGGGCTACAAGGATCTGTTTGTGGTTTGGAGCAGGACACTTCAGAGACATGTCCTTAGTAACAGCTGGAAGAGAGGGGGGGGGGCTACAAGGATCTGTTTGGGTTTGGAGCAGGACACTTCAGAGACATGTCCTAAGTAACAGCTGGAAGAGAGGGGGGGCTACAAGGACCTGTTTGGGGTTTGGAGCAGGACACTTCAGAGACATGTCCTTAGTAACAGCTGGAAGAGAGGGGGGGGGCTACAAAGATCTGTTTGGGGTTTGGAGCAGGACACTTCAGAGACATGTCCTAAGTAACAGCTGGAAGAGAGGGGGGCGCTACAAGGACCTGTTTGGGGTTTGGAGCAGGACACTTCAGAGACATGTCCTTAGTAACAGCTGGAAGAGAGGGGGGGGCCTACAAAGATCTGTTTGGGGTTTGCAGCGGCTGTGTCTACTCGCTGGTGCAGCGGCTGTAGTAGCTGAAGATGGTGTTGTCTATCCAGCGGCGGAACTTGGACACGGCCGTGTAGACTCCGGGGTACTGAGCGTCCGCACAGCCGTAGCCCCAGGACACCAAGCCGTAGATCCGGCCCTCGCAGACCAGAGGACCCCCGGAGTCCCCCTGAAACACAGAGGGTCACCTTCTTAGTTTAGTGTGTTTAGTTTCCGGTTTTATTTTTAAATTCTGTCAACCTCAGGTGACCTCAGGTACCCTCAGGTGACCTCAGGTACCCTCAGGTGACCTCAGGTGACCTCAGGTACCCTCAGGTACCCTCAGGTGACCTCAGGTACCCTCAGGTGACCTCAGGTGACCTCAGGTACCCTCAGGTGACCTCAGGTGACCTCAGGTGACCCTCAGGTACCCTCAGGTACCCTCAGGTGACCTCATGTGACCTCAGGTACCCTCAGGTGACCTCAGGTGACCTCAGGTACCCTCAGGTGACCCCTCACCTGGCAGGCGTCCTTCCCCCCGATGCTGAACCCGGCACAGAGCATGTTCTCTGTGATCCTGCCGTTGAACGACTGGCTGCTGTTGCAGGTCAGTGAGGAGACGATGGGCAGCCTGACGGTGCGCAGCGTGGAGGGGATCTGCCCCCCGCTGGGGCTGGTGTACCCCCACCCCGACACCCGGCACATGCTGCCCTCAGAGATGGAGGCGCCGTGTCGAGGCAGCAGGGCGATGGAGACGAAGCTGTTCAGGTAGACCGGGGCCTTCAGCTGCAGGGGGCAGGACACAGGGACAAGTGGGGTCAAAAGGAGCATATAGCTATTATAGCGGCCAAAATCATATAGAAATACAACAGATAATAACTTAAAATAACACGGACGCTGAGGCACCAGTTAGTGAATCTGACGCAGGGCAATGATCCAAGTCAGACAAGAATCTCTGTTTGTGCATTTTATTCCATCGAATGTCAAATACTAAGAACAGGTTTCCTATGTTTCTTTCCTTTAGTCTTTCCTATGGCTTTCTTGTGGCTTGAATCATCCTGGTAAAAAAAACATGTTCCTCCTGGTGCTCTACTCGTCCACCTGTCTCCAATACATACAATTACACCAGGTGCCCAAACATGCCTTCAAAATAAAAGCATAGAAACTACTTTAATAACAACACTAACTAAGAATACATTTTCTATAAACAATACAAACAGCAAGAACATAAATGTTTACGTATTAAATAATATAATAAGTCATCAACGCTAAGCTAAAGGAGGCTAATGTTGGGCAATAAAGGAACTACAGCACGGTCACATGACTTCACCACCGCTAAGCTAAAGGTGGCTAATGTTGGGCTATAAAGGAACTACAGCACGGTCACATGACTTCACGTCACCACCGCTAAGCTAAAGGAGGCTAATGTTGGGCTATAAAGGAACTACAGCACGGTCACATGACTTCACGTCACCATCGCTAAGCTAAAGGTGGCTAATGTTGGGCTATAAAGGAACTACAGCACGGTTACATGACTTCACGTCTCCACCGCTAAGCTAAAGGCTGCTAATGTTGGGCTATAAAGGAACTACAGCACGGTCACATGACTTCACGTCACCACCGCTAAGCTAAAGGTGGCTAATGTTGGGCTATAAAGGAACTACAGCACGGTCACATGACTTCACCACCGCTAAGCTAAAGGTGGCTAATGTTGGGCTATAAAGGAACTACAGCACGGTCAGATGACTTCACCACCGCTAAGCTAAAGGCGGCTAATGTTGGGCTATAAAGGAACTACAGCACGGTCACATGACTTCACGTCACTAACGCTAAGCTAAAGGCGGCTAATGTTGGGCTATAAAGGAACTACAGCACGGTCACATGACTTCACCACCGCTAAGCTAAAGGCGGCTAATGTTGGGCTATAAAGGAACTACAGCACGGTCACATGACTTCACCACCGCTAAGCTAAAGGCGGCTAATGTTGGGCTATAAAGGAACTACAGCACGGTCACATGACTTCACGTCTCCACCGCTAAGCTAAAGGCTGCTAATGTTGGGCTATAAAGGAACTACAGCACGGTCACATGACTTCACGTCACCACCGCTAAGCTAAAGGTGGCTAATGTTGGGCTATAAAGGAACTACAGCACGGTCACATGACTTCACCACCGCTAAGCTAAAGGTGGCTAATGTTGGGCTATAAAGGAACTACAGCACGGTCAGATGACTTCACCACCGCTAAGCTAAAGGCAGCTAATGTTGGGCTATAAAGGAACTACAGCACGGTCACATGACTTCACGTCACTAACGCTAAGCTAAAGGCGGCTAATGTTGGGCTATAAATGAACTACAGCACGGTTACATGACTTCACGTCTCCACCGCTAAGCTAAAGGAGGCTAATGTTGGGCTATAAAGGAACTACAGCACGGTCACAGGACTTCACGTCTCCACCGCTAAGCTAAAGGTGGCTAATGTTGGGCTATAAAGGAACTACAGCACGGTCACATGACTTCACCACCGCTAAGCTAAAGGCGGCTAATGTTGGGCTATAAAGGAACTACAGCACGGTCACATGACTTCACCACCGCTAAGCTAAAGGCGGCTAATGTTGGGCTATAAAGGAACTACAGCACGTTCACATGACTTCACGTCACTAACGCTAAGCTAAAGGCGGCTAATGTTGGGCTATAAAGGAACTACAGCACGGTCACATGACTTCACCACCGCTAAGCTAAAGGTGGCTAATGTTGGGCTATAAAGGAACTACAGCACGGTCACATGAGTTCACCACCGCTAAGCTAAAGGCGGCTAATGTTGGGCTATAAAGGAACTACAGCACGGTCACATGACTTCATGTCACCACCGCTAAGCTAAAGGTGGCTAATGTTGGGCTATAAAGGAACTATAGCATGGTCACATGACTTCACGTCACCACCGCTAAGCTAAAGGAGGCTAATGTTGGGCTATAAAGAAACTACAGCACGGTCACATGACTTCACGTCACCATCGCTAAGCTAAAGGTGGCTAATGTTGGGCTATAAAGGAACTACAGCACGGTTACATGACTTCACGTCACCATCGCTAAGCTAAAGGAGGCTAATGTTGGGCTATAAAGAAACTACAGCACGGTCACTTGACTTCACGTCACCACCGCTAAGCTAAAGGAGGCTAATTTTGGGCTATAAAGGAACTACAGCACGGTCACATGACTTCACGTTACCATCGCTAAGCTAAAGGTGGCTAATGTTGGGTTATAAAGGAACTACAGCACGGTCACATGACTTCACGTCACCACCGCTAAGCTAAAGGAGGCTAATGTTGGGCTATAAAAAAAACTACAGCACGGTCATTTGACTTCACGTCACCACCGCTAAGCTAAAGGAGGCTAATTTTGGGCTATAAAGGAACTACTGCACGGTCACATGACTTCACGTCACCATCGCTAAGCTAAAGGTGGCCAATGTTGGGCTATAAAGGAACTACAGCACGGTCACATGACTTCACGTCACCACCGCTAAGCTAAAGGAGGCTAATGTTGGGCTATAAAGGAACTACAGCACGGTCACATGACTTCACCACCGCTAAGCTAAAGGTGGCTAATGTTGGGCTATAAAGGAACTACAGCACGGTCACATGACTTCACGTCACCACCGCTAAGCTAAAGGAGGCTAATGTTGGGCTATAAAGGAATTACAGCACGGTCACATGACTTCACGTCACCACCGCTAAGCTAAAGGTGGCTAATGTTAAGCGAAATGACGTTTAGTCGTCTCATTTAGACTTGTGTTATCAATCACCGTTCTTAAATCCATCAGTAGGGTATTTACTGACGTATTTTAAGTCGTAGAACAAAGCGTTAAGATCTCTTCATCTTGTGTCAACCACAGACACGGATAACGACCAGAAACGGCTGTACCTTGATGAGCATGATGTCGCTGTCTGTGTTGGTGCTGTTGTACCCGGGGTGGGGCACCAGCAGCTGGGGCAGGATCTGCTGCTCTGTGCCTTCATAGATGGCCAGAGAGTAATCTCCTGCTACTATCATCATGTTCTTCACCCTGCAGAGACACATACGTACGTTTAGTGCAGGGATAGTACTTTAACGTATGGATTAAAATAAATGAAAAGTGTTGATGGAATCGTGTTTCTAGCAGGCTTTAGCGCTGAAGCTTCTGAGCACAGAGGGGATAGTTTACAACGAGAAGGATGAAAACGTGGAAGTGTTTTTATTGGAGCCTAATTAATTCTGTGGCTGTCGTGAAGTAATCCGTCTTCAACTTTAATCGACTGTTAATTAAAGGCAAAAAGACCTTTTAAAAATCACCTGAATTCTTTCCCGTGGCTCATTCTGTAGAGACGAATAAGTGTTGAGCGAGAGATTGTATTGAGCTACAGGGCAAGTGTCCTCGTAGCTATTGAGAAGTTAAAGGCAAGAGAGAAAGATAATTGACTCGTCACTCTTGTGATATTCGACTCTATGCAGACGATACTGTTATTCGTAGAAGACATCTCGTGATCGCTTAGATCACAGGCTGATCTTATTGCTGTTGGAATTAGTTTTGATGAAACAAACTTCTACTAAATAAGAAAACCTCTTACAGAATGTTTTAAGGCATTACATTTGATGTCTGAATGTTTTAAATCATATTATCTCAAATAACTTCTCACAAAACCCTCCCGGTTTAGTTATGGTAACTATTAGCTAGTTTTAAGTAAATCATGTAAATCCATTTGTTTTGATGAATCACAACAAACACAAGACGTCAGATTCCATGCTAACAGCTCATAGATCCACCCTTCAGTCATCGGGTCTAAAGACAGAGCGTGTTGCTGCTGTGTTGATTGTAAAGACCCTGAGGCGAGTTAGTCGTTTGTGAAATTGGAATGGGAGGAAACGGATCAATGTTTATTGTTATGTTGTTGTTGTTATTGTCTACACACATGCACAGCTCAAACAGTGAAGTATAGATTTGTTGTTGGAGCCTTTCCGATTGTTCATTCCCAGAATGCATTGTGCTCGTGAGAATAAAACCTCTGAAAGATGGAATCCAGTTCCCTCAGAGCAGATGTTTCTGAGGATCCTGGAGGCGTTGTCAGATTCACGCTCAGAGCTCATTGCTCCTGTTATCTGATCCTGATCACGAGATCCTGTTCCCGCCTGAGCGCTAACACGCAGAGACGTCCAGAGAGATCACACGTCAACGGGCCGTCTCACTTTACTGTCGAGTCGACTTCTTTACAAAGAGGTCCATCAGGACACAGAGGAGAGCAGGGTGCTGAGGTCCATCAGGACACAGAGGAGAGCAGGGTGCTGAGGTCCATCAGGACACAGAGGAGAGCAGGGTGCTGAGGCCCATCAGGACACAGAGGAGAGCAGGGTGCTGAGGTCCATCAGGACACACAGGAGAGCAGGGTGCTGAGGTCCATCAGGACACAGAGGAGAGCAGGGTGCTGAGGTCCATCAGGACACAGAGGAGAGCAGGGTGCTGAGGTCCATCAGGACACAGAGGAGAGCAGGGTGCTGAGGCCCATCAGGACACAGAGGAGAGCAGGGTGCTGAGGTCCATCAGGACACAGAGGAGAGCAGGGTGCTGAGGTCCATCAGGACACAGAGGAGAGCAGGGTGCTGAGGTCCATCAGGACACAGAGGAGAGCAGGGTGCTGAGGCCCATCAGGACACAGAGGAGAGCAGGGTGCTGAGGCCCATCAAGACACAGAGGAGAGCAGGGTGCTGAGGCCCATCAGGACACAGAGGAGAGCAGGGTGCTGAGGTCCATCAGGACACAGAGGAGAGCAGGGTGCTGAGGTCCATCAGGACACAGAGGAGAGCAGGGTGCTGAGGCCCATCAGGACACAGAGGAGAGCAGGGTGCTGAGGTCCATCAGGACACAGAGGAGAGCAGGGTGCTGAGGCCCATCAGGACACAGAGGAGAGCAGGGTGCTGAGGTCCATCAGGACACAGAGGAGAGCAGGGTGCTGAGGTCCATCAGGACACAGAGGAGAGCAGGGTGCTGAGTCCCATCAGGACACAGAGGAGAGCAGGGTGCTGAGGTCCATCAGGACACAGAGGAGAGCAGGGTGCTGAGTCCCATCAGGACACAGAGGAGAGCAGGGTGCTGAGTCCCATCAGGACACAGAGGAGAGCAGGGTGCTGAGGCCCATCAGGACACAGAGGAGAGCAGGGTGCTGAGGTCCATCAGGACACACAGGAGAGCAGGGTGCTGAGGTCCATCAGGACACAGAGGAGGAGCAGGGTGCTGAGGTCCATCAGGACACAGAGGAGAGCAGGGTGCTGAGGTCCATCAGGACACAGAGGAGAGCAGGGTGCTGAGGTCCATCAGGACACAGAGGAGAGCAGGGTGCTGAGGTCCATCAGGACACAGAGGAGAGCAGGGTGCTGAGGTCCATCAGGACACAGAGGAGAGCAGGGTGCTGAGGCCCATCAGGACACAGAGGAGAGCAGGGTGCTGAGGTCCATCAGGACACAGAGGAGAGCAGGGTGCTGAGGCCCATCAGGACACAGAGGAGAGCAGGGTGCTGAGGCCCATCAGGACACAGAGGAGAGCAGGGTGCTGAGGTCCATCAGGACACAGAGGAGAGCAGGGTGCTGAGGTCCATCAGGACACAGAGGAGAGCAGGGTGCTGAGGTCCATCAGGACACAGAGGAGAGCAGGGTGCTGAGGCCCATCAGGACACAGAGGAGAGCAGGGTGCTGAGTCCCATCAGGACACAGAGGAGAGCAGGGTGCTGAGGTCCATCAGGACACAGAGGAGAGCAGGGGACACTAAAGAGTGACGCACACAGTTGGAGACCAGGGGACACTAAAGAGAGACGCACACAGCTGGGAGACCAGGGGACACTAAAGAGTGACACACACAGCTGGGAGACCAGGGGACACTAAGAGTGACGCACACAGCTGGAGACCAGGGGACACTAAAGAGTGACGCACACAGCTGGAGACCAGGGGACACTAAAGAGTGACGCACACAGCTGGGAGACCAGGGGACACTAAAGAGTGACGCACACAGCTGGAGACCAGGGGACACTAAAGAGTGACGCACACAGCTGGAGACCAGGGGACACTAAAGAGTGACGCACACAGCTGGAGACCAGGGGACACTAAAGAGTGACGCACACAGCTGGGAGACCAGGGGACACTAAAGAGTGACGCACACAGCTGGAGACCAGGGGACACTAAAGAGTGACGCACACAGCTGGGAGACCAGGGGACACTAAAGAGTGATGCACACAGCTGGAGACCAGGGGACACTAAAGAGTGACGCACACAGCTAGAGACCAGGGGACACTAAAGAGTGACGCACACAGCTGGAGACCAGGGGACACTAAAGAGTGACGCACACAGCTGGGAGACCAGGGGACACTAAAGAGTGACGCACACAGCTGGAGACCAGGGGACACTAAAGAGTGACGCACACAGCTGGAGACCAGGGGACACTAAAGAGTGACGCACACAGCTGGGAGACCAGGGGACACTAAAGAGTGACGCACACAGCTGGAGACCAGGGGACACTAAAGAGTGACGCACACAGCTGGGAGACCAGGGGACACTAAAGAGTGACGCACACAGCTGGGAGACCAGGGTTGCGTTCCGATAATCCAAAAATCAGCTCCTAAATTCTAACCCTATCTCCTATTCCTTGACCTCTGAGTGAAACGTCACGGGGTTAAGGGATAGTGGATAGGAGAATTCAAAAGGACTTAGGAGAAGAGACTGCGGTACTTTAGAGAATCGACTGCACTTTCACTTTCCGACGTGTTTCTGATGCGCCAGCGGATGTCCTGAATGAGCGTCTGCTGCTGTGGGGAAACTATGGAGACTACAGTTCTCTATACAGCGGACTACAACATGGATGTTCAATAAGAACGAGGGACTCCTGTGAACTCATCTAGAGACTCTGTGCTCTGATGCTGTTGCTTTATGCTTTATGAACGGGGACAACAGAGAAACAGATTCTTCAGGACCAAAGCTGGAATTGAAATAAAAAGGAAAGTGAAGCTTCTGCTCGTCCCCCTCTCCCTCCGGTCCACATTAATACAAATGATCCCAATACGTATGATTGATGAAAAGATCTTAAAATCAATACAGATGTATTTATTATAAACGTTAGTCCTTAACATCTATCACTGTGTATATCACCATTCAAACATCTTTTAAAAGTTGAACAAACTCCACACAGCTCAGTAAAGACTGTGAGATGTTGACTTTATTTGATCATTTCAGTAAAAACTAACGTTCATATTTCTCTTTTTGATTATAATACTGATGAACGTTCAAAACAAAGCACTTTGGCAACTTACCACATACGTTTTAAAAAGCTTAATAAGCACCGTAACTTTCATGATATCATTTCTCCGTCATAATCGTTTGTTTCCGTGAACGGCCGACTGTTGTGATGGCAAATGCTGCGGCTGCAATGCATTGTGGGGCAGCATTTTCTCCTCTCCTTTCGGTTAGGGAGGTCCAGTGGTTCCTAAGCTAAAGGAGGTTATAAAGGAAGTTTGAAACCTCCTTTCCTTTCATTTGGAGAATTGGAACGGCACTTATCATGGCTGCCAGTGACGTACTTCCGGGTCATTTCACTCCGTTAGGAAGGTTCCTAAGCTAAATGGACTATTGGAATGCAACCCAGGGGACACTAAAGAGTGACACACACAGCTGGGAGACCAGAGGACACTAAAGAGTGACGCACACAGCTGGGAGACCAGGGGACACTAAAGAGTGACGCACACAGCTGGGAGACCAGGGGACACTAAAGAGTGACACACACAGCAGGGAGACCAGGGGACACTAAAGAGTGACGCACACAGCAGGGAGACCAGGGGACACTAAAGAGTGACGCACACAGCTGGGAGACCAGGGGACACTAAAGAGTGACACACACAGCAGGGAGACCAGGGGACACTAAAGAGTGACGCACACAGCAGGGAGACCAGGGGACACTAAAGAGTGACGCACACAGCTGGGAGACCAGGGGACACTAAAGAGTGACGCACACAGCTAGAGACCAGGGGACACTAAAGAGTGACGCACCACAGCTGGGAGAGCAGGGGACACTAAAGAGTGACGCACACAGCGGGGAGACCAGGGGACACTAAAGAGTGATGCACACAGCTGGAGACCAGGGGACACTAAAGAGTGACGCACACAGCTGGGAGACCAGGGGACACTAAAGAGTGACTCACACAGCTGGGAGACCAGGGGACACTAAAGAGTGACGCACACAGCTGGAGACCAGGGGACACTAAAGAGTGACGCACACAGCTGGGAGACCAGGGGACACTAAAGAGTGACGCACACAGCTAGAGACCAGGGGACACTAAAGAGTGACGCACACAGCTGGGAGACCAGGGGACACTAAAGAGTGACGCACACAGCAGGGAGACCAGGGGACACTAAAGAGTGATGCACACAGCTGGAGACCAGGGGACACTAAAGAGTGACGCACACAGCTGGGAGACCAGGGGACACTAAAGAGTGACTCACACAGCTGGGAGACCAGGGGACACTAAAGAGTGACGCACACAGCTGGAGACCAGGGGACACTAAAGAGTGACGCACACAGCTGGGAGACCAGGGGACACTAAAGAGTGACGCACACAGCTAGAGACCAGGGGACACTAAAGAGTGATGCACACAGCTGGAGACCAGGGGACACTAAAGAGTGACGCACACAGCTGGGAGACCAGGGGACACTAAAGAGTGACGCACACAGCAGGGAGACCAGGGGACACTAAAGAGTGACGCACACAGCTGGGAGACCAGGGGACACTACAGAGTGACGCACACAGCTGGAAGACCAGGGGACACTAAAGAGTGACGCACACAGCTAGAGACCAGGGGACACTAAAGAGTGACGCACACAGCTGGAGACCAGGGGACACTAAAGAGTGACGCACACAGCTGGAGACCAGGGGACACTAAAGAGTGACGCACACAGCTAGAGACCAGGGGACACTAAAGAGTGACGCACACAGCTGGGAGACCAGGGGACACTACAGAGTGACGCACACAGCTGGAGACCAGGGGACACTAAAGAGTGACGCACACAGCTGGGAGACCAGGGGACACTAAAGAGTGACGCACACAGCTGGAGACCAGGGGACACTAAAGAGTGACGCACACAGCTAGAGACCAGGGGACACTACAGAGTGACGCACACAGCTGGAGACCAGGGGACACTAAAGAGTGACGCACACAGCTGGGAGACCAGGGGACACTAATGTTGTGAAGATGTTTCTTCGTGTGGAACCTTTGGGTTTTGTATCTGCTTCCTGTCTGAAGCTGCTTCTCCTGATGGAGAGACTTGGGACGTTGTGTTAGCACCTGCTGGCCACCGTAGGGCACTGGTTGGATGTAAATGATAGATAATGATGGATTACCCGATGTTGCAGTGCGCGGCGGTGAGGACCCAGTGCTTGTTGATCAGCGCCCCCCCGCACACATGCTGCCTCTGAGTCGTCTGGATGGAAACGATGTAGTTGATCAGGTACGGCACCGGAGCGTAGCCTCCCACGATACGAGCGCTCTGACCTGCAGACAGGGATCACAGAGGTTTCAAGGCTTCAAGGCTTCAAGGCTTTTATTGACCTTTGTACAGAGCTACAGTGTAGTTATGGCAATGCAAATCTTAGGCTCCTCCAACAGTGCAACACAATAAAACAGATACAATAGTGCAAGAAAATACAAATAAAACAGATTATAATAGAAATAGTGCAAGAATAGTCTATATGCAAGTAATTGGAATATGTATATATATATATATATATATATATATATATCTATTAGTTTCAAACAGATGTTATGGATGTTCTGAGAGGATTCACAGAGAGAGGAACATTCACAGCTTCATCCCACAGGCCATCAGGCTGCTGAACACCTGAGCTGTTGAAACAACATCCATAACATTCATCTGCTACTTAGATACTAGAATATATTTATCCAATATATCAAATTCCAATCACTTGCATATAGACTCTTATGGCACTATTTCACTTTTAAAATAATTTTGTATTTACTATTTACCTGCACTATATGTGTCTGTGTATCTGTGTTGTTGTGTTGCTCTGTGGGAGATAAGATAAGATAGAGTTGTATTGTCTCCCTTAGGAGACATGTGTCTTGGGCATCGAGATAATACACATAAAACATTCAGGTCAATCAGTCATAGACACAGAGCAGAGATCACAGATCACATGGCAAAGAAACAAGAAACATACAGGTACAGCACTTTCCCTATTGTGTCCATACCTATTTACCCATAATGCACTTCCCCTATTTAACCTTCTCGATTGCACAAACTACACTGTAAACATTGCACCTCCCAACAACTCCTAACAGCATAATCACAATTGTTCCTGACTGTTCAGCAGCTTGATCGACAGCGGAACAAAGGACAACTTATACCTGTTCAATCTACAGTTTGGTAATCTATACGTTCTGCCCTCGAGGGCAGCAGCTCAAACTCTCTAGGATGTGTTTGGGGTCGCATGGGATTTGACGGCCTTGCTTTCTCACCATCTCCTCCAATATCTCCTGAAGAGAGGACGGTGGAAGCACGCCAATTATGTTTCCAGCCCTTTTTATCAAGCTCTGGAGTTGTGATT
Organism: Gymnodraco acuticeps; assembly: GCF_902827175.1. NCBI lineage: Eukaryota > Metazoa > Chordata > Actinopteri > Perciformes > Bathydraconidae > Gymnodraco > Gymnodraco acuticeps. Next base: position 85,699 of record NW_022990159.1, read on the forward strand.
TAGATTTAGCTGACAAGTTACCAAACCATGTTGTGATGCCATAACGAATAATAGACTCCATTGCTGCCTGTAGAACATTAACATGATGCATTCATCCACTCCATGAACCCTGAGCCGACGCAGGAAATGCAGGCGCTGGCTTATCTTTGAGCATACCTGATCCACCTGATGAGCCCAGCCTAACTGAGCATCAAAATAAATCCCCAAATATTTAAAACGTGAAACCTGCTCTACTCCCTCCCTGTTAATGGAGGAGCCTGTGACCTCAGATTTCCATCGGCATGACTACACTGTAGCTCTGACTAAATAAAAACCTTGAACCTTGATCCGGAGCGAGGAGACCATCATGATCTGCTCAAGGAACACGAAACCATCCATTGTTAAAAAAGACTCACCTTCAATCCCCCAAAATAATCCCTTCACTCTTTTTGTCCCAGCCAGTCCTCCTACAAAAATCAACCAGACAGGTCGATTGTTCATGCCCTTATTACGACCCAGAGACACGTTTTAAAGCGCATGTTGTTTCTTACACGACCACTAGAGGTGCTCTAGTGGTCGTGTAAGAAACAACATGCTCCCGGCCCGTTCATTGCAAACGCTCCGAAGGGACGTTTATTCACAAATAACCCTCTCTGGAAAATCCTGAATTGTGGAATAGTTTGTCCATTAAAATGCTTTTTGATTAGATTTCTAGCGAGAAGTGTATATTGTACTCTTAGAATCCACGTCCAGTGGATGTGTAGGATCTATAGTTTGATAGATATTACGAAGATGATTTGAGGTTTCGCCGGGAGAACGTGTGCAGCTTCCATGTAAAGTTAGCGTGGGTGAAAACTGTTTTTCCGGTCTCTAAGTTTTCACAATAAAACCGGATATATTCCCTCACTGTCAAATGATTACACAGTGATATCTGCATCACTCATCCACTAAACAACATCAGTTTATCCTTGTTAATTACACAATATTGATTGGTTTAAATGGTGTGCAATGCTTTTGTGTTTTTAACCTTCGATTCAGAGAAACAATTAGGAGTTTAGACACTACAGTTTCCGAAGGCACTACACTACCCAGAATCCCCAGCTATCGTTTGGGACTACAACATCCGCCTTGCTTTACAAACCCTGTGATTAGTCATCGAGCCCTGTGATTGGATGTTGGAGTGGCAGTGCGGCAAGGTTACGCTGAGCGTCAACAGCTCTTTGAAATGGAATGGAGCCACGGCAGACTTTCCAAAACTGGAATTGGACGGGTCCAGCCCATACATCCATGGTCCAGCCCCCGGCACCTGACTCAAATTCAGGGAAGGTGATTGACAAGTAACAAAATAAACTATGCAATATATTGGACGTTAAGTACTTTGTCAGACTTCATATTTATCTGTGGATAACCCCAACGTTTTTGTCTTATTCAAGAAGACCTTACCTTAAAGTAATGTTTAATGTTTAAATAAAGCCTAGTTGGTCTGTTTTGCATCCTCCTGTTAATATCTTTGGACGGCCTGCACTCAACTGTTTTAGAGATCACTACAGTGTCTTCTTCATATTTTATATTGTGTATGTAGGCTACTCTTAATATTTAAATGTTTTCATCAAATAAAACTTCTTCAACAACTACATTCAATAACGTGCGTTAACCACTAGGCGGCGCGGGTTAAAAAACCAGTGGTGTAGTTAATAAAACATAATAATATCAAACATAATGTGACTATTAACTTTATTGTGAAATGAAAACAGAACGGTAAAGGAAAACACAGTTTCAGTCTCTCGATGTGAAGCTTATGCATTGTACCATGAACCTGGATAGACCTGTAACAGTCAACTGCATGAGGAGTTGGAAAGGTAGTTCAGAAAATCAATAACGTGCTTTAACCACCAGGTGTCCCTTTCTATCAGCTGTGCACCGTTATGGTGTAAATACAGCCTATCTACCAATTGGATCAAATATAAAAGTCAGCCGAATTAGTGTTGATACTGCAAGGAGACGTATTGTGTGAAAAGAAATGTAAGATGTTGTTTAATTGCTGATATATTTATGATCCACGTCACGTTTTCAGTTTTGGCGGCAGTTCTTCCTGTTTGTCAAAAGGTCTTCTGATCAGGGCTCTATAAATAAATATCTACGGCAGATATGTAATATTTAATGCAGCCAAACCGTGTATTACAATGCCGTTATGTGATGACTTCCAAAGAGAAAAGCAAGAACACTCGGAATAAAGTATTATTTTATTTAAAAAAAATGTTTTACCGATTCGCATAAACACCAAATCCCTGCATGCATTGCGGCTTGATTTTAGCCTATCAAAACCTCTGAAAAAAGAAATGTGTCCCTCAGAATCGAAAGAGAAAAACACAAAAGCATTGTACACAATTTAAACCAATACATGTCGTATAATTAACCAGGATAAACTGATGTGTTTAGTGGATGAGTGCTGCAGATATCACTGTTATAATTTGATCATTGGTTTTATTATGAAAACGACGAGACCGGAAATACTGTTTTCAACCCGTAACTTTACATGGAGGCTGCCGCATACCTCAAATCATCTTCCTAATATCTATGGAACTATAGATCCTACATATCGACTGGACGTGGATTCTAAAAGTACAATATACACTTCTCGCTAGAAATCTAATCAAAAAGTGTTTTAATGCCAAACTATCCTACAATTTAGGATTTTACAGAGAGGGTTATTTGTGAGTAAACGACCATCTGTAACGTTTGCATTCAACGGGAGCAGGACGTATTAAGCGCTTGAACAAACGACATATTTGGTCGTATGAGTTGGAGGACTTGTTGTTTTATCCAGCACACAAACAGGATGTGCTTTACATGAATGCACATCATGTTCTTTAGAGTGTTTCTGTTCGCACCACCAGTGTGTGAGATATCAAGGTTAATGGAAATGTCTCTGAAGTAGTGCGCATAGGACTGGATGGATAAGAGTTGGGAAAGTGAGAGTCTATCTGTTAATGGATCCCCAACAGGACTTCATTGTGACTTTACTACCTTCTGGATTCATCATGAGCGAATGAGAGAGCAGTAACGTCCAGCTAGCTCTGGTGTTATTTTGGCCGCATGCAAATGTCTTTTTAAAATCCGATGAACTCAACCGTCTCCTTTCCGGTGACGTCACCATGAATATGTCCTGATGATGATGTAGGGGTCGTGTTCCTCTAACACAGTGTTTGAATACTGAAGAGGAGGAAATGTGCTCTGTAACTTATTCAACCACCGCGTTGGGATTTATACCAATAATACGAGCCGTCAGTCCCCTGGCTGCCACTGAGGGCGCTTCTCTGAGGAGATCCATCAAAACATCAATCAGACAATTATTCAGGTTTCAACATCTGACCCAGAAAATAAAAATCAATGCTGATACTGAGCCGGGATATAATTAGCAGCAGGGCTGCGTGTCAGGAGCCGTAACTCTAGTCCACACACACACACACAACACACACACACACACACACACACACACACACACACACACATACACATACACATACACACACACACACAGACACACACAGACACACACACACACACACATACACACACACACACACACACACACACCACACACACATACACATACACATACCACACACAGACACACACACACACACACACACACCACACACATACATACACAGACACAGACACACACACACACACACACACACACACACACACACACAGACACACACACACACACACACACCACACACACACACACACAGACATACACACACACAGACACACAGACACACACACACACACACACAATGAGTCCCCTGGTGTAATGTGAGCAGAAGTCAATATAACTTCTCTAACTGCACACACACAGAGACACACACACACAGACACACACACACACAGACACACACGCACACACACACACGCACACACACACACACACACGCACACACACACACACACACAGACACACACACACACAATGAGTCCCCTGGTGTAATGTGAGCAGAAGTCAATATAACTTCTCTAACTGCAGAGCCCGTCGTCAGTGTTTGCGTTCGGCCTCAGATATCGGAGTTTCCTTTCACGCGTTATCTTTGTGGAATAATTGCCGTTGCACAAAAGCGGGCGTTGGCTGCGATCTCTTGGTTTTGTGTATTGTTTCTTCTGGTCTGTTGTTCCTCGGGTTTCAGGTTCTTCTGGTGAAAAGACACACTTTTACTGACCTTTCAAAAGCTCCTAATCTCACACAGGTATCTTTGACTCTGCAGGAGGTTCCACTCAATGAACCCTATCCCTGGCTGCTAGCTTTCATCAGGCTTCTTTTATTTATGATCCATTCCCACTTTTCCATTCCTCTTCATCATCGTTGTCTCTTTGTTGTTGTTGCTGTTGTTGTTGTTGTTGTTGTTGTTGTTGGACAAATGAAGGATTTCTGATCAATGTTATGAGAAAATGTGCACTTTTTAAAACCAAAACAAAGCTTTTCATCCCTTTACAAAACGCCGACCTGAATACATCTTCAAGATATCACAAAGATAAAAATGCTGTGTCCGTTTTGAAACTGAAATCTGCTCTCGTTTAACCTGCAGCCTTCTGCCCTTCTTATATTCCTGTCAGTGAGATTTCAGATTAAAATCTGTGGCTCTGAATCAACCCTTGTGCCCTCCTCGAATTTTCAACCTTTCGACCCCTTCGTGGCAAAAATGTACACGCCCATAATAACTGCTATTAAATCATCATACATCAATATTTTGTTCTACTTTTTTTTTCATGAATTACTTAAACAACTTATTTCGTACTCAAAACTACTAAACATTCAACAATGTTCTGGATTTTAACCCTTTAAATGCCCGAGGAGGGCACAAGGGTTAATCTGCATTCTTCTGCCCTTCTTATATTCCTGTCAGTGAGATTTCAGATTAAAATCTGTGGCTCTGAATCACAGCGCGTCTCGGGGAGAGCCCGTGATGACCCTTTAACAGACAGAGAGTAAGGATGCTAAAACACATTCAGTCCATGACAGCATGCTTCACGGTCCATCAGTTAATTGATTAGTGCATCGCCGACACAAAACATGTCCTTCAGAAATGCCTTTAAAGTGTCCAGCCTTTCCAAACTGGACATCTGCTGCTGCTCTGTTTGATTTCACATCCAACTGAACATCTTTGGAGATTTGAACACATCACTTTGGACTCTTTGGACATTTTCCTATATTTCTGATCCTTTCCACACTGTGTCTAACAGATCCATTGGCTTATATATGTATATATATATATATATATTACTTATAGACTATTCTGCACTATTATATTCTATTCTATTTGATTTACCTGTACAAATGACAATAAAAGCCTTAGATCCTTGGATCCTTGGATCCTTGAGCTGTTCCCCAGAGGCTCTTTAATGTGAATCAGAATATAGTTGTACTCACAGCGGACGGCCAGGGCGTGCAGCAGGACGCAGAGCAGTAGAGATGGCAGGTCCATGTTCAGCAGCAGCTCACCTGAGTGCAGCTCACCTGAGTGTGATGCTCAGGTTTCTTATACTTTCCGTCTCCTCTGTCACCTCCTCGTCCTGGACGATGTATAATTGAAGCTCCCTGCGGTCTCACCTTAACACCGTTTTACTGGAAGCCCTCAGAGGTGAAGCACCCATTTATCATTTCCTGATGACATGCACAACCCCCCCATGTATTCCATCCTTCCTGGTTGATACGTAACTCTTTAAGGGGTATTATTGTTGGTGAGAGTTTTGACACTTTGTGATGTATCCATGATATTTCATTAGACTCAACAGCCTTTGTTATGCACTAGTATATGTTAAGATGTTCTTGCTGGGTGTTTCCAAACAACTGGAAAGAAAACATCCAAAAGCCTGATCATGTGTATATTACAGAAGAGGCTTAGGGCTACATAACGTTTCCCTTTGAGATCGGACCAAAAGGCAAATCTTTTTTGAGGTCTGGGAATAAATTATTCAACAAAGTGAATACTGCTATAATTCAATATATTTTTTTATATCTTTTTTATGTTATATTACCAGGGGCGTTGCCTGGACCTGGAAACATTCGGGGCTTAGCCCACAGTGGCGGCGCTACAGTCGAATTTTCTACTGCAGTCCCTAAATCAGTTACCCATTGACTCTTGTCTGTTCTGATGTTCCTGTTCATTGTTGTTCTTATCTGTTGTATCTCCTTCTTGTGTGTCCCTTTCTCCTGTTCTCCTTTCTTCATCCTCTACTCTGTTTGGCTCATCTGTGATGACAAACGGTAAAGACAAACAGGTATTTTAAGTCAATCAGTTTCCAGCTCTGTCAAATAAATGAATTTCAAGATACACAAATGTCATTTCATTAAAATGAGTGTCACCACACTGTCACAAAATGTAATACTAACCAATTGAAAATAGTTACATTTACATTGGAAACCTCTTGTAGATATCACTGTTAAGAGTAGTTATCTGCCAATAGGACAGAATCAATCCTATACAAATGCAGTTTGAGTAATTCACTTAATATATTCACGTAACACTTTAATATAGTCATTTTCACTTAATACTCTAATATAGTCATCTTTCTGCATTCAACACTAAGGAAAGCTGTACAATTTGACATGATAATGAGGAAAAAAGGCCTCCGACAATGCAGATCATTTTTTGATCATATCAATTTTAAGCCTTAATATTTGGGAGCATAGTGTCCCTTCCCTAGGACTCATGAATCAGGATCAACTGTGTACTACTGTAAGGTAGCTTCTAGCTTCATGTCGAACACTGACAGTAAGTCAACATTTCCCAGAGAGCTTTCTTTGAAATCACCAAGGTAACGCTAAAAAACACAACATTTATATTGTATGACAAAGTGTTTATTTAATATATCTGGCTAGCTATAGCTACTTGCTAACGGTTTAGCTTACCCGCGCGATTCAAAGTAATAATAATAATAATAAATGATATTTATATAGCGCCTTTCAAGGGACCCAAGGTCGCTGTACATGGTGGACAAACAAAACAAACAGACAATCAACGGGCAAACCAAATAAATAAATAAAGGAAGCCAGGTAAGTCATGTCAACGTAGCTGTAATTTATTTATTTAATTTATGCTTGTTACATGTTCGCATAACTTTTACGTTTACTGACAGATACATACCTTGTTCATCTGGCTCAGGTGGTGGCTCTGGGGTTGTTGTGTGAGCCACCACTTGAGAATTGCCGTCTTTTTTATTAACAAAATGTCTTATGTCCATCTTCAGAATCTCCGCGTCCGGGGCTGACAGTTTAAAGTTTAAACATTCTCACAGAGGAGAGGTACGTACCTGTCAGCCAATAAAACATGTTTATTTCCATGCAACTCTCTGATTGGTCTGGTGGCGTCGTCTTGCCTCTGTGTTGCATTCACCGAACATGGGAAATTACAATTCTGCCGTCCGTCCTATAGGTAAAGTAGGTTAATGTATTATATTATTGAGGGATAATTTGTCCGGGGACTAAAGAAAAAACATCCGGGGCTAAAGCCCCGGATGCCTACCCCAGACAACGCCCCTGGTTATTACTATTTTCTTCAAATCGTTTTCTATTTGTGTTTTACATTTTTGTTTTATTTGTACTCCACAACACCAAGTCAAATTCCTCGTACGTGCTGACCTATCCGGTAATAATCCTGTTTCTGATTCTAAAGTCAGAATTCTGGGTTTAACCTCAGATCTTGAAAGAAAATCCCTTTTGCTCAGATATCAAACACTTTGAGATCTGAGAACAGTTTATTAGTATCTACAGGTGTCTCCTAAATTCACCAACAGTAAGCGATGCATCACCAATGGGGTCCCACAAGGCTCTGTCCTGGGTCCCCCTTTTTTCTCCATACACCAATCAACACGTAAGAATATAAACAAACCAGTTTTCGCGGCTTTATTTTGTTTCCCATAGGGTTTATAATTGATTTCTTGTTAGGGGGGGGGGGAGTTCTGGTCCTACGGCCGTGGTGTGCTGGCTCGGGTTCCCTCCTTCTGTTTGTTCCTTTTGGCCAGTCCTCCAGACCTCTTTTTGTTTCCCGTTTTGCTTGTGTGAGCAAACGGCTGATTATCAATAAATGCTCGTTACCAAGTACCGGTTATTGCGTGTATTCTTTCATGTTGCGGGTCTCAGCATGAGCCACTACGCGGAGTAGAGGTTGGGGCCGTAACAACTTGTCCAAGACACTGTGAAATGTACTTTGCACTTCAATGGAGTAATACAAAGTTAAAATGGGCATTTTCTTTGTTTTACTTTGTTGATTGAGCTGATTGAATTGTGTAGTTATGGTAAAATCTCAGTGAACCAGTCAGATTTACAATATATTATCGTATTATTTACATTTTTATATTTACAGTAAATGACTGGCTACTGTGATGCATTACTTTATGGAGAGTAAGGTACCATAATACCACAGCTCTGTAGCCTACTGCTATATCACAGTAATTCCATGGGCATGGCAACTGTAAAGTCACAGTATTTAGTTGTACTTTTATTCTAATTTACTGTCAAATATCTACAGTAAATTACTGTCAAATATTCACAGTCAATTACTGTGAAATCCATGCAACTAGTAGCCAGTAATTTACTGTAATTTTACAGTCAAACATTTTACAGTGTACCTATTAGTATGCTTTTACTGTCTGTCCATAGCCTTTATGTGCCTTGTATTTATTCTTATTTGTGCTTTTTATATTTTCTTATGTGTGCCTTTTATCTATTCGTGTAATATTATATTTTATTATAATGTTATGTTCATTGTGAAGCACTTTGGCAAACCCTCTGATTTTAAACTGTGCTATATAAATAAAGTGGATTGGATTGAGTAATGAGGGGAAGTTTCATGGTGATATTATAAAGGTTTTCTCCACCTGCTGCTTGTGAGTGAAGCTCCTATCGATGTGGTGTCTTCAACGAGAGGAGGTTTCCCCAGGAAGCACTAACGAGGGTTCCCTCTGATTACAGGACTTTATGTGTTGCTTATGTCGAGGTCCAGCCGTCATTAAACATGGATCTGGAAGCTTCTCATGTCCCAGAGTCAGAATCCTGTCTCGCTTACAACAAGCTTCTCTGTAACACGAGACGAGTGTCTCAGATTGTTTATCAGTGCCAGGAACACTGGCCTCACTTCTACAAAAATCAACATTTCCTTTTGAAGATTTCCCTAAAATGCAAGAATATCATCAGCTGATCAACGGGGAGTTTCTGTTTTTATAAATATATCTCTTTACTCCAAGTGTTGGGTGTTAACGCAAATACACTAAACTGTTATTGACAAAAAAGCATTCAGAGTATGTTTATATACACATGAGAGAAATGAAGATAAATAAAAGCAAATATGTAATGTTAGCAGTACATCTGCACTGAATGGGACTCATAAAGGAATGTATTTGTTAAAATACTACCATACGAGTATGTCACACATCATATGAGGGTCCGAGACTTCATGCCAATAATTCAGAAATCCTGTTATAATAAAGTAAAAAGTATTTTCTCTAACCAGCACTTTTTAAAACAGCACACGTGTATTGGTTTAATGTCCGCTCAAAATACAAGTAATATAAATACTAGTATTTTAAAGGTGTGATCAAATATTTCTAGTATTGTTTATTTCTACACTTTAATTTGTGCAATGCCTTGTTTGGGAACAATAAAGTGCCTCTATCTTATTTTAACAGGAATATTCACAGATTATTATTAGGATTAACGGACAGACGGTCACATGACCTGAGGGACAGACGGTCACATGACCTGAGGGACAGACGGTCACATGACCTGAGGGACAGACGGTCACATGACCTGAGGGACAGACGGTCACATGACCTGAGGGACAGACGGTCACATGACCTGAAGGACAGACGGTCACATGACCTGAGGGACAGACGGTCACATGACCTGAGGGACAGACGGTCACATGACCTGAGGGACAGACGGTCACATGACCTGAAGGACAGACGGTCACATGACCTGAGCGACAGACGGTCACATGACCTGAGAGACAGACGGTCACATGACCTGAGAGACAGACGGTCACATGACCTGAAGGACAGACGGTCACATGACCTGAGAGACAGATGGTCACATGACCTGAGGGACAGACGGTCACATGACCTGAGAGACAGACGGTCACATGACCTGAGGGACAGACGGTCACATGACCTGAGGGACAGACGGTAACATGACCTGAGGGACAGACGGTCACATGACCTGAGGGACAGACGGTCACATGACCTGAAGGACAGACGGTCACATGACCTGAGGGACAGACGGTCACATGACCTGAGGGACAGACGGTCACATGACCTGAGGGACAGACGGTCACATGACCTGAGGGACAGACGGTCACATGACCTGAAGGACAGACGGTCACATGACCTGAGGGACAGACGGTCACATGACCTGAAGGACAGACTGTCACATGTTCATTCACTGTGAGAGGACCCTGTGATGGAGACTCCTCCTCCTTTAAGAGGACCCTGTGATGGAGGCTCCTCCTCCTGTAGGAGGACCCTGTGATGGAGGCTCCTCCTCCTGTAGGAGGACCCTGTGATTGAGGCTCCTCCTCCTGTGAGGGGACCCTGTGATGGAGGCTCCTCCTCCTGTAGGAGGACCCTGTGATGGAGGCTCCTCCTCCTGTAGGAGGACCCTGTGATGGAGGCTCCTCCTCCTGTAGGTGGACTTTGTGATGGAGGCTCCTCCTCCTGTAAGAGGACCTTGTGATGGAGGCTCCTCCTCCTGTGAGGGGACCCTGTGATGGAGGCTCCTCCTCCTGTAGGAGGACCCTATGATGGAGGTTACTCCTCCTGTAGGAGGACCCTGTGATGGAGGCTCCTCCTCCTGTAGGAGGACCCTGTGATGGAGGCTCCTCCTCCTGTAGGAGGACCCTATGATGGAGGTTACTCCTATCAGGGAGGAGCAGGATCATGTCCTCGTCCCCCAGGATCCCCGGGAGGACCCGAGTCGACATGGAGCTCCTTCTTATCAGATAGAAAGCCCATCATGAGACTGAGCGCTCACAAATGATTCAGAGTCAGAGTCAGAGTCGGAGTCGGAGTCGGAGTCGGAGTCAGAGTTGCTCTTTAATATGCAGGAGTTGTTACCCAGGGTGTTCAACAAGTAGTTCTGGGAATAACTGAAAGGTGGTTTTGAAGAAGCACGATGACACCTCTTTAAATCCCCTCACGCGTTAAAGTGAAATCATGAGGGATTTGCACCATTATTATAATGTAAGTACAAACCAACAGTTTCCCTGCTCTGCTGGACCAGAGTCACTCTGCTGAGCAGACATACAATAACTCTCAGCCGCTCTGCGTTCAGAGAGGAAACACAACAGATACAGAGAAGCCTCCAGCTCCTCCTCCAGCAGGCTGTGCTGTGTCTGTTAGTTCTGTCTCTCTGGAGACACTCCGTCTCTATTGTAGTCATTTCCCGGGCTTACTGGTTGGTGCATGTCCCTTTAAAGCAGGGGGTCCAAACTGTCTCCACTGAGGGCCACATACAGAAACACATACGAAGGGCTGGGCCGCTCACTAGAGGTGTACTGCCTTATCAGTTCAGTTATAAGTTAGCAAAATCAATCAAATGTAGGTCGATGCTTGATACTTGAAGATGCTTTAAGAAACATCCCAGCTCTCCAGAGGGTTTACTTTATTTAGTTGAAAGATGTGTTAGTAACTCATTCCTTAAAACAGAAGCCTTATAAAAAGATGAAGGGTCTATTTAAAGCTTGTTATGGAAATCAGTTATTAGGCTTCTTTTAATCAACTAAGATTTGTTTGACATCTTTTCCAACTTCAATTGACAGAATGTATTTGAAAAGTGGGCTTTTTAACACATGAATACTGTGTCATATATATTTACATATATATTTAAGAAGTACAATACATGACAAGCACAAGTTTATTTGAGGAAAGTATTGCATTATACTTCTTGAATTAGCTGAGGGCCGATTCAAAATGGACTGCGGGCCGTAGTTTGGACACCCCTGTGTTTGAGCCATTGAGCTTGAACTGTTGATTTTAACTTTCTTTTAAAGTGGACCTATCATGCTATATTTGAAACATATATTGTAGGGCCATACCTCGATAAAACATGTCAGCGAAGTTTTTTTTTCAAAATACCAAACAGATCATGCATTTTATCAATATCATTTATCATTCAATGTTAATTGACAATAAATATAGTTGTTTATGAATTGTACTTTCTTTATTTGATTGGCAGTCAGTTGTTGATTACATGCAGACGTTGATACAGCTACAGCTACTTCAATATCTAATTCATAAAACAACTTAGACATTTTGATGTTTCCGGACCTTTGCATGGGGAGATTTTCTCTAACTGGACCTCGTTGAATTTTAGTTGAATACCCCTGCTGTAGACTGACTAGCAGTGTGATTCGTTAGACTGCTTAGCAGTATATTCTGTAGGGTTCTGTGCGAGCACACTGGTTAGCAGTGTGTCGTGGTATTCTGTGTTTAGTGTAGGGTTTGTGTGTGTGTGTTGCGTAGATCCAGCTTGCTTAGCTCCTGTAGACCCGCATTTAGATTAGTGACATTGTGAAACAGCTTAGACCCAGGTTAGCTTAGCGCCTGTAACTCAGCATTTGTGTATATTGCTTAGACCCCGGTGATTAGCACCGGTTGATCAGCAACAGCTGTGTTTCCACACAGTCCCGTTTTGTTATTGTTTTGTTTCCACTTTAGAAGTGAGATTTTCTTTCCTTTTGTATAACGGGGCAACTCTCTTTTGGAGACCCCTTTTGTTGGATAGTGACAGCTTGACCCGTTGTTGGGCCAAGCTGTTTGTGTACATCATTTTGCTTACTTGCAGTCATAAATAAACCCACCGGTAACCAATACCAATTACAAACTGGTCGTGTCGTTTCCCCTTTTTACCCCTAGCAAAGAGGGAACGTAACCCGTGGGGGCTCGTCCGGGATATCTAAATACATTCCGGGGGTTATAGGTGGTGTTATTGTGGCTGAAAACTGAGTAAAACGTGTGGGCGGTACACTCAGGTATGGCATCGTTCACTTTAGCATGGTTCTTAGTTTGGCCGTCCTGTGAGGAGTTGGACCGGTGTAAAAAGGACGACTTACTGGAGATAGCGCGGCACTTCGGTCTTGAGGTGAGCCGGCAGATGTTAAAAAAAGAGTTGAAAGCAGTGGTAGTGGATGAGATGGTGAAGAAGGAATTACTAGTACTGGCTGTACCTGTTGAGCTCCCAGTGTCTGATGTGATGTGTGCGTCTCCAGCGCTTTCGAACGGCAATGGCCGTGGCTGTCCCCTCCTGATTGGTGGAGAGTTGGCCATATAGGCGGAGCTCCTTGTTTCTGACGTCAGAGATATTTCAAATCTGGATCAATCTGTATCAGATCCGCTGCAGCCCCGCTTTTAGAGATTTGGGTATGGAGGAAAAGAGAGAGGGTTGTGTTTTCTGACACTTGGTGAGCTCCCTGACACACCGGGGACACATGTTCATGTATAAAAGACGTACAAAGGTGCATTTTGCATGATAGGTCCCCTTTAACTTTCTTTTAACAAGGCATTTGTCACTTAAATATATATGTATCCACTAGAAACGCACATGTGTCTCAATCATGAGTAATCACTTCAGGATAACTCCCTCATATCAGGCCCTGGACATATCTCTCTGTGTTCTCCATGTCCCAGGTGAGCAGAGCTTAGAAACAGAGATAATACCCGCGAACACTTTGTCTCGTTGTAGGTCACACTCTTTGTTGCAGCGTGAGATTCCTCTGAACAAAACAGACCAAAAGACAATTTCAACAAAAGATGTGAACGAGGACAAGTCTCTGTATAAAAGGCAGCTGCAGGGCCAGGTGAGCAGGCGGAGAATCTGCACAGGTAAGCTGATCATTTCTCTCTACGCTCAAAATGAATAACTTATATTCACGGGTTATCTCTAACAAATGGGTTAAAATGACGATACATTCAGTTTCCCAAGATTTAGCTTGGGTTGTTCACTTTTTGTTCCATTTCCGTAACTTAAATTAAAATATGTGTAAAACCCTTTGAGAATAAATCTGGTGGCGAATTTCTTTTCTTTTTTTACAATTTGTATGAATTGAAAACATATTTGGATCTAATGCGAAGTAATTAAAAGTCCAGTTTCTTTGTCACAGATGTTCAGTGAAAACATGTCGGCAGTGAGAGGCTGCGCTGTGCTGCTGCTTCTGGCCGTCGCCGTTTCAGGTACGTTTGAATAACTATGTGCTTAATAAGATTTAAAAAGGAATACAGCTCGATAATAACAAGGTAGTTTAGCAGTTTCCAGGTAAGGGACATTATTAAACTAATTATTTAGAGAGGGGGGTCAAACTCAATTTCATCGCGGGCCACATCAGCATTATGGTTGCACTCAAAGCGCCGGTTGTAACTTTAAGACTATATAAAAATACATATATAAATATTTAATATAAAATAATGCATTATATTTTGAAAAAAAATCCAATTCTAAGAAAAAAATTCTAATTTGAGATGCATTGTGGGACATGTAGCTATGGGCAACGTGCTTCTGTAAATCGGCATGTAACCGTATAATAAACATATTATATTCTTTGCAAGCTCTTGTGGGGCCGCATCAAGTGAAGTCACGGGCCGGATTTGGCCCCCGGGCCTTGGGTTTGAAACCCCTGATTTAAAAGAAAGGTTTCAGCATTATTCTACTGGTATTATGTTTTGAGGCTCTTCCAGAATGAGCTGTCTTTAATGGAGAGGACATTTTGTCCAAAAGTGGTCCGTCTACGGTGGACTTCACAGTCTCCTCTGGTTTCTGACCTAGTGCAGCGTCCAGTGTGCTTTCTGTGGATGAATTCCCCTAAGGGGAGAGGGGGGGGGGGGGGGGGGGGGGGGGGGCAGTCCATGTAAACATTTAGAAATAAAGCACATACTTTTAAAAGACTTAAAATGGTCAAAACTCAAGAAATGGTGTTCATCAAGGATGGTACAGAGGTGGTATGAATGTGGCTTTCTGTCAAACACCTTGACAGCTCTCTTGAACAGCTGTTCTATGGGTTTCAGGTTTGTGGCACAAGCAAACGACCAGCTTGTCAAACAGTATTCAACAATGTGGGATAGAATCACACAGTGGAGGTCTGACTTTGCAGCATCGACAGTTAAAAAGGGTCTCATTAACCCAATGGTGAACCTCGCCCAAAGCACTTGAGAGACAGGATGAGATAATTTCAGTGTTCTTCCCGTGTACAAAGGTGACCGAATCATCGGCATACATTTGCACATTCAAATCAGGACATTCATTAGGCAAGTCATTAATGTACAGAGAAAACAGTAACGGTCCAAGAATGGAACCTTGTGGAACCCCAACAGGGTTCACAAGGGAGGGGGATTTGGCTCCGTTTACCAAAACACACTGTGTTCTGTTCGATAAGTAAGCCTTAAACCAATGTATTGAAACTGCCGAGAAATTGAAATGGGTCAGCTTTGTAAGGAGCACTTGGTGGTCAACTGTGTCAAATCTATCTATCTATAGAGTATAGATATTGAATACACATTATACAAGTATACAGAATTGAAGGTATTGTATCACACTCACTATACAATTAACATTTGAGTTATCAGATTAATTACAGTTTGAAATACAATTGATTTGTTTTATATTTGGACTTTGCTTATAAATCAAATAGGTTCCTCCTAATTCATATCAGAATCAGAACTTCTTTAAGAATCCCACAGCGGGACAATTACAGTGTTTTAACAAAAGGGACAAAGCAGGTAGGAAGGCAAGCAAGAATGAAATAGCATGTTAAATATAGAGAAAAGCACACATGTGAATAGATAAGGGAACATTTGAAGGTTTGAGATGCTATACAAATGATGTTTTAAGATAAGATAAGAAGGACTTTATTGATCCCAATTTGGGAAATGTTCGCGTTGCAGCATAAAATGACATGTCATCGTACATTCAAAATTAAAAGAAATAAACATTCCAAAATGTAAACATCTCAATAGAAATAAAATGTACTGGTTGAAATTCAAATTCAAATTTACAGGAACAAAATATAGTAGATTAGCCAAAATAAGTGTATATATTGCACATTACAGGTGTTTAGAACAAGATCCCAGGAGTCTGTATTCCTTTCGGAGCACTTTTAAATATGTCCCCTATGAATTGGTGTGTTGCTGTTCCTGTTGACCTGCATTACCCCGCCCTTTCTCCCAAACAGTCCCGCCTGCAGAGGGCAAACCGTCGAGGATCATCGGGGGGCAGGAGGTGGTGCCGTACTCTGTCAAATACCAGGCCTCCCTGCAGTATAAAGGGAGTCATTACTGCGGGGGGACGTTGGTTCACCCCGAGTGGGTGGTGTCGGCCGCCCACTGCTGGAGGCCGTGAGTACTGCACACACTCAGAGGCTTTAAAGGTCTCATATCTAGACCCTCCAGAAAAACGCGGGCAAACATCCTTGATTATGCGATTAAACATGCAGGGTTTTTATGTGATTTGATGCGGTGAAATTGCGGGAAGTTGCGAAATATGCGAAATATTCTTTTTTTTTAAATATTGGGCTTATTCTCTCTCACACACAACCTGCCACTAACGTTAAACCCCTTTACTATTCAGTTAAACACATTCAATGTTGATTTATTGTAAAAGCAATTGGGCTATTTTAATCACACTCTCTCACACACACACACACACACACACACACACACACACACACACACTTCTCCGCCTCATTCTGTTTTCATTTACTCGTTATCTGACCAGCTTCCATCTTGTAGGCTTCTCACCTCGTTTCTTGTAGCCCTCAAAGGGTTTTGGAGGTCGATGCCTCGGTGAACGTGAGTTGTTTGGCTTTCTTGTCCGCAGCAGCAGAAAGCATTTTGGAATGTTTGAATGAATCAAAGTGGGTCGTCACCGTCGATGTTCTCTTATGCTCCAACACAGTTGCACGGGGTGCAGAATAGTTTCCCCCCACGTTCGTGCAAGACATCGGGAAACTGCTTTGTCTTTAGCAGAAATGTTCGTCGGTAAATGAGATGGATTAGATTTTTTCATCTTGGTGTTTTCTCTCATCATCATCACTTCACGTCAAGACGAGTTAACTTTTTTTTCTCAACTTTGTGTGGAAAAATGCGGGGATTATGCAGCCGTTTGATAAATATGCGCTCTTTTAAAAAGCTGCGCCATTTAGCTGATTATGTGATAAATTATGCGATCGCATAATCGCGTTTTTCTGGAGGGCAAAATGCACTTTTTGATGTCTTCTCTACATCTTTAGCTACCATAACTGTCTGCAGTGAAATGCTAACAAGAAACTGGGTAGCAGCTGAGTTGAGGGGACAGACTGGGGATGTTGAGAAGGAAATGGTGCTCCAGAGATCCCGGTAGCTACGCAGGAGCTAGCGGCTGAATGGCGGCTAGCAGTGACAGCCGATCGTCGGCTAGCAGTGACAGCTGATTGTCGGAGAATGTGTAAGTGTAATAGGTACACAGTCGATAGATGCTAGCCACTGCTGGCTTCTCAATGTAGCTGCCGCCTAGCCCCTGCTTAGCAGCTCGTAGCTAGCCGCTGCTCCTCTGTGCTGCTGACATGGCTCTCTGGAAATACTCCGCTCTGCAAATGTGGAATCTTGTCTGCCACAACACTCCTAACTGCCTCACTACAATACAATCACTTGGACTCCTTCGCCGTCCCCGCTATGTGCATAGGGCTGCACGTCGCAAGTTTGTCAACTCTGACCATGACATCCCCACCACACAGACAGACAGGCGGTCCGTCGCACATCGCCAACGTCATCAGAGCACACCCTACGTGCATAGCTGTAATCTGAGACCTCTCAGCTGTATCGACGTCATCAGCCCACTCACCCCCTCTGCCTCAACAACTACAAACAACAATGCAACATTCATGCTGCAGAATGTTCGATCACTGAACAAAACAGCATCTCTGATCAATGACATCATCACTGATCATAAACTTCACTTCCTCTGCTTAACCGAAACATGGCAAACTGGACAGGATTTCCTATTACTCAACCAAGCCACACCTTCTGCTATGTCTACCTCCAAAAGCCCCGCTCCATTGGTCGGGGCGGTGGGCTGGCTGTAATATACAGGGCAGACATCTCGATCAAAGAGCTTCCTGTACCCAACACCACCTCACTTGAATGTCTTGCCTTCACTCTATCTGGATCTGCACAGCTCCAGGCTGTTCTTATATATCGCCCCCCCAAAGCCTCAGCCTCTGCCATCTTCCTATCGGAACTATCTGAGCTTCTCACCTCCACCTGCTCCATGTCCCCATCTACGCTCCTTCTTGGAGACTTTAACATTCATGCGGACTCACCCTGTTGCACATTTGCCTCTGACTTCCTGGCACTTCTGGACTGCTTCAATTTTGAACAGCATGTCCATGATCCCACCCACGCCAACGGCCACACCCTGGATTTGGTATGTCCCACTGGCACAACTGCATCCCACCTGCAGTGCCTCAACCTGGCTGTCTCCGACCATCATGCCATCCTGTTCACTGTGCCTATTGCCCTCCCCAGACAGCTTGTACTGCGGACAATCACCTACAGGAGCTTAAAATCAGTGAGCGCACCAGCCATAACCAGCCTCATAGCTAGCCACCTGGCCTCCGATCCCCCCGACACCTCGGTTGATGGACTGGTAGCCCAGTATAACACTGCTCTCTCCCAGAATCTCGACTCACTTGCCCCCCTCATTACTCACACTGTCTCCTTCACCCACTCAGCCCCCTGGTTCACCACCAGTCTCCGTGCCATGAAAGCCTCTGGCCGCCAACTGGAGCGGCTCCACAGAAAATCTGGCCTCACAGTCCATCTGGAGGCATATAGAGAGTATGTCAAATCTTATAAGGACGCCCTCTCAAAAGCTAAGGCATACTACTACTCCTCCCTCATCGATAACCAGCAACACCACCCCCGTATGCTCTTCTCCACCATAAACCGCCTACTCCGCTCAATTGACCCCCCCAACCCAGCAGACGCCCCCGAGCTTTGCACCAGGTTCCTTGACTTCTTTGAGGACAAAGTCAACTCCATCCACCAGGATCTCCAGGCCTCTGCCCCATCCCATCCACATGCCACACCACCTCCAGTCACTGTTCGCTCAACTCAACACCTGCAGGTTACCAAACTTGTCTCAAAAGCTAAGGCTACAACCTGCTCCCTCGACCCCATGCCCTCTGCCCTACCCATCCTCTGCTCCACCATTGTTAAAATTATCAACTCCTCCCTGGAATCAGGCAAGGTTCCCGCCGTCCTCAAGATAGCAGCTGTCACCCCCATCGTCAAAAAACCTGGTCTCGACCCCGAGGACCCCAGCAACTTCCGGTCCGATCTCCAACCGTCCTTTTCTTAGCAAGATCATGGAAAGAGCAGTTGCTGCCCAACTCCACCATCATATGTCCGACCATGAGCTCTACGAACCCTTTCAATCAGGATTCAGATCCAACCACAGCACAGAGACGGCCCTTATTAAAATAACCAATGACCTCTTCATAGCCGCCGATTCAGGCCTCGTCAGCATCCTTATCCTCCTGGACATCTCCGCCGCATTCAACACAGTCTCCCACACTATCCTACTCAACCGCCTATCCGTCTACCTTGGCCTCTCTGGTACAGCCCTCTCCTGGTTCCATTCCTACCTCTCCAACAGGCAACAGTTTGTGACCATCGGAAAATACAGCTCTCCCCCAGCCCCTGTCAACCAAGGTGTGCCGCAAGGTTCGGTGCTCGGCCCCCTTTTATTCAACATCTACATGCTCCCCCTCGGTGAAATCATCCGCCGACATGGTCTCAACTTCCACTCCTATGCCGACGACACCCAACTCTACATCAGTACGAATCCATCATCCCAGCTACCCCCACCGTCAGTAGTCAACTGCCTCCACGACATCAAAACCTGGATGTCAACAGATCTACTGAGACTCAATCAAAACAAAACAGAGCTCATGGTTGTGGCCCCAAAAACACTGCTCCGGAAGGTTGGAGATCTGCTCCTCACCATCGATGGCGGCTCCATCCACCCTTCCCCTGAGGTTCGCAGCCTGGGCGTCACTCTGGACTCTAGCCTCACCTTCAACTCCCACATCAGGTCTACTGTCAAAACTGCTTTCTTTCACCTACGAAACATCTCCAGACTCCGGCCCTCTCTCCCCGACCCCGTTGCAGAAACATTCATTCATACCTTCATCTCCTCTCGTCTGGACTACTGCAATGGAGTTCTGTTCGGGGTCACCAGCAAAGCCCTGGACAGGCTCCAGTACGTCCAGAACTCTGCAGCCAGGCTCCTCACCCACACTAAGCCCTGGCAACACATCACCCCCACCCTCCTCCACCTTCACTGGCTCCCGGTCAAGTCACGCATCCAGTACAAACTCCTCCTGCTAACTTACAAATCTCTCCACTCCCTAGCCCCTCCATACATCTCTGACCTCCTTCAGCCCTACACCCCCTCTCGTCACCTTGTCCTCCGACAAAGGGCTGCTCTCCATCCAGCACTCCAAGCTGAAAACATTTGGCAACAGAGCCTTCAGTGTCACAGCCCCCACCCTCTGGAATCCTCTCCCCTCTGCAATCAGGAATGCAGACACTCTGGACACCTTCAAAAAACACCTCAAACACCATCTGTTCACTCAGGCCTTTGGCCTCAACTAATATACAGTACTCAGCAACCTGTTCCTGTTTTGTTTTCTTCAGCCTGTGTATCTGTATGATTATTATTACTTTTGTTTTGTTACTTCCCATTGTAAAGCGTCCTTGGGTTTCGTGAAAGGCGCTATAGAAATTGAAATTATTATTATCACGGTGTGTCCCCGGTGTGTCCCCGGTGTGTCCTGGTGTGTCACCATGTGTCCCCCGTGTGTCCCCGGTGTGTCCCCGGTGTGTGTCCCCGGTGTGTCCCGGTGTGTCCCCGGTGTGTCCCCCGTGTGTCAGGAGACTCTCAAAGTGTCAGAAATAAACCCCTCTCTCTTCTCCTCCGTACCCACATCTCTAAAAACGGGGGAACAACGGAGCTGATCCAGATTTGCTGCGTCATGACCACATTACTAAAATGTGGGCGGGCTTTACGCCCACTGGCCAATCAGAAACGTTGCTGTCAGAAACAATGAGACGTGTTCTGGAAGTAATATGGTCTGTGTTTACATTAGCATGCTAACACTCAGAGCTAACCTGTACTGGAGAGAGTGTGTGTGAAGAAGCAGGAAATCAAAAGGAAGTCACCTTGTGGTAAACCTGAGAGAGAGAGAGAGTTTGAGCTCCATCCTGTTTCAGAGAGAATCCTTGATGTGGTTTGGAACATGATGTGGAGTTTCATCACGGCAGCATTTAGCTGAGTTTCTGCTGGGAGAGTTCTCCTGATGAGATCTACTCTCTCTCTGAAGCTACTGACCCAGAGTCAGCTCTTTAGGAACAGCTGGAGGAGAGGGGGGGGGGGCTACAAGGACCTGTTTGGGGTTTGGAGCAGGACACTTCAGAGACATGTCCTTAGTAACAGCTGGAAGAGAGGGGGGGGGGGCTACAAGGATCTGTTTGGGGTTTGGAGCAGGACACTTCAGAGACATGTCCTTAGTAACAGCTGGAAGAGAGGGGGGGGGGGGCTACAAGGACCTGTTTGGGGTTTGGAGCAGGACACTTCAGAGACATGTCCTTAGTAACAGCTGGAAGAGAGGGGGGGGGGCTACAAGGATCTGTTTGGGGTTTGGAGCAGGACACTTCAGAGACATGTCCTTAGTAACAGCTGGAAGAGAGGGGGGGGGGGCTACAAGGACCTGTTTGGGGTTTGGAGCAGGACACTTCAGAGACATGTCCTTAGTAACAGCTGGAAGAGAGGGGGGGGGGCTACAAGGACCTGTTTGGGGTTTGGAGCAGGACACTTCAGAGACATGTCCTTAGTAACAGCTGGAAGAGAGGGGGGGGGGCTACAAGGACCTGTTTGGGGTTTGGAGCAGGACACTTCAGAGACATGTCCTTAGTAACAGCTGGAAGAGAGGGGGGGGGGCTACAAGGACCTGTTTGGGGTTTGGAGCAGGACACTTCAGAGACATGTCCTTAGTAACAGCTGGAAGAGAGGGGGGGGGGGCTACAAGGATCTGTTTGGGGTTTGGAGCAGGACACTTCAGAGACATGTCCTTAGTAACAGCTGGAAGAGAGGGGGGGGGGGCTACAAGGATCTGTTTGGGGTTTGGAGCAGGACACTTCAGAGACATGTCCTTAGTAACAGCTGGAAGAGAGGGGGGGGGGGCTACAAGGACCTGTTTGGGGTTTGGAGCAGGACACTTCAGAGACATGTCCTTAGTAACAGCTGGAAGAGAGGGGGGGGGGCTACAAGGACCTGTTTGGGGTTTGGAGCAGGACACTTCAGAGACATGTCCTTAGTAACAGCTGGAAGAGAGGGGGGGGGGCTACAAGGACCTGTTTGGGGTTTGGAGCAGGACACTTCAGAGACATGTCCTTAGTAACAGCTGGAAGAGAGGGGGGGGGGCTACAAGGACCTGTTTGGGGTTTGGAGCAGGACACTTCAGAGACATGTCCTTAGTAACAGCTGGAAGAGAGGGGGGGGGGCTACAAGGATCTGTTTGGGGTTTGGAGCAGGACACTTCAGAGACATGTCCTTAGTAACAGCTGGAAGAGAGAGGGGGGGGGCTACAAGGATCTGTTTGGGGTTTGGAGCAGGACACTTCAGAGACATGTCCTTAGTAACAGCTGGAAGAGAGGGGGGGGGGGCTACAAGGATCTGTTTGGGGTTTGGAGCAGGACACTTCAGAGACATGTCCTT
The DNA here is from genome assembly GCF_902827175.1 of Gymnodraco acuticeps. Lineage (NCBI taxonomy): Eukaryota > Metazoa > Chordata > Actinopteri > Perciformes > Bathydraconidae > Gymnodraco > Gymnodraco acuticeps. Next base: position 108,476 of record NW_022990159.1, read on the forward strand.
AGTAACAGCTGGAAGAGAGGGGGGGGGGCTACAAGGATCTGTTTGGGGTTTGGAGCAGGACACTTCAGAGACATGTCCTTAGTAACAGCTGGAAGAGAGGGGGGGGGGGCTACAAGGATCTGTTTGGGGTTTGGAGCAGGACACTTCAGAGACATGTCCTTAGTAACAGCTGGAAGAGAGGGGGGGGGGCTACAAGGATCTGTTTGGGGTTTGGAGCAGGACACTTCAGAGACATGTCCTTAGTAACAGCTGGAAGAGAGGGGGGGGGGCTACAAGGATCTGTTTGGGGTTTGGAGCAGGACACTTCAGAGACATGTCCTTAGTAACAGCTGGAAGAGAGGGGGGGGGGCTACAAGGATCTGTTTGGGGTTTGGAGCAGGACACTTCAGAGACATGTCCTTAGTAACAGCTGGAAGAGAGGGGGGGGGGCTACAAGGATCTGTTTGGGGTTTGGAGCAGGACACTTCAGAGACATGTCCTTAGTAACAGCTGGAAGAGAGGGGGGGGGGGCTACAAGGACCTGTTTGGGGGTTGGAGCAGGACACTTCAGAGACATGTCCTTAGTAACAGCTGGAAGAGAGGGGGGGGGGCTACAAGGATCTGTTTGGGGTTTGGAGCAGGACACTTCAGAGACATGTCCTTAGTAACAGCTGGAAGAGAGGGGGGGGGGCTACAAGGATCTGTTTGGGGTTTGGAGCAGGACACTTCAGAGACATGTCCTTAGTAACAGCTGGAAGAGAGGGGGGGGGGGCTACAAGGATCTGTTTGGGGTTTGGAGCAGGACACTTCAGAGACATGTCCTTAGTAACAGCTGGAAGAGAGGGGGGGGGGGCTACAAGGATCTGTTTGGGGTTTGGAGCAGGACACTTCAGAGACATGTCCTTAGTAACAGCTGGAAGAGAGGGGGGGGGGCTACAAGGATCTGTTTGGGGTTTGGAGCAGGACACTTCAGAGACATGTCCTTAGTAACAGCTGGAAGAGAGGGGGGGGGGCTACAAGGACCTGTTTGGGGTTTGGAGCAGGACACTTCAGAGACATGTCCTTAGTAACAGCTGGAAGAGAGGGGGGGGGGCTACAAGGATCTGTTTGGGGTTTGGAGCAGGACACTTCAGAGACATGTCCTTAGTAACAGCTGGAAGAGAGGGGGGGGGGCTACAAGGATCTGTTTGGGGTTTGGAGCAGGACACTTCAGAGACATGTCCTTAGTAACAGCTGGAAGAGAGGGGGGGGGGGCTACAAGGATCTGATTGGGGTTTGGAGCAGGACACTTCAGAGACATGTCCTTAGTAACAGCTGGAAGAGAGGGGGGGGGGGCTACAAGGATCTGTTTGGGGTTTGGAGCAGGACACTTCAGAGACATGTCCTTAGTAACAGCTGGAAGAGAGGGGGGGGGGGCTACAAGGATCTGTTTGGGGTTTGGAGCAGGACACTTCAGAGACATGTCCTTAGTAACAGCTGGAAGAGAGGGGGGGGGGGCTACAAGGATCTGTTTGGGGTTTGGAGCAGGACACTTCAGAGACATGTCCTTAGTAACAGCTGGAAGAGAGGGGGGGGGGCTACAAGGATCTGTTTGGGGTTTGGAGCAGGACACTTCAGAGACATGTCCTTAGTAACAGCTGGAAGAGAGGGGGGGGGGCTACAAGGACCTGTTTGGGGTTTGGAGCAGGACACTTCAGAGACATGTCCTTAGTAACAGCTGGAAGAGAGGGGGGGGGGGCTACAAGGATCTGTTTGGGGTTTGGAGCAGGACACTTCAGAGACATGTCCTTAGTAACAGCTGGAAGAGAGGGGGGGGGGGCTACAAGGATCTGTTTGGGGTTTGGAGCAGGACACTTCAGAGACATGTCCTTAGTAACAGCTGGAAGAGAGGGGGGGGGGCTACAAGGATCCTGTTGGGGGTTTGGAGCAGGACACTTCAGAGACATGTCCTTAGTAACAGCTGGAAGAGAGGGGGGGGGGGCTACAAGGATCTGTTTGGGGTTTGGAGCAGGACACTTCAGAGACATGTCCTTAGTAACAGCTGGAAGAGAGGGGGGGGGGCTACAAGGACCTGTTTGGGGTTTGGAGCAGGACACTTCAGAGACATGTCCTTAGTAACAGCTGGAAGAGAGGGGGGGGGGCTACAAGGATCTGTTTGGGGTTTGGAGCAGGACACTTCAGAGACATGTCCTTAGTAACAGCTGGAAGAGAGGGGGGGGGCTACAAGGATCTGTTTGGGGTTTGGAGCAGGACACTTCAGAGACATGTCCTTAGTAACAGCTGGAAGAGAGGGGGGGGGGCTACAAGGATCTGTTTGGGGTTTGGAGCAGGACACTTCAGAGACATGTCCTTAGTAACAGCTGGAAGAGAGGGGGGGGGGGCTACAAGGATCTGTTTGGGGTTGGAGCAGGACACTTCAGAGACATGTCCTTAGTAACAGCTGGAAGAGAGGGGGGGGGGCTACAAGGATCTGTTTGGGGTTTGGAGCAGGACACTTCAGAGACATGTCCTTAGTAACAGCTGGAAGAGAGGGGGGGGGGCTACAAGGATCTGTTTGGGGTTTGGAGCAGGACACTTCAGAGACATGTCCTTAGTAACAGCTGGAAGAGAGGGGGGGGGGCTACAAGGATCTGTTTGGGGTTTGGAGCAGGACACTTCAGAGACATGTCCTTAGTAACAGCTGGAAGAGAGGGGGGGGGGCTACAAGGATCTGTTTGGGGTTTGGAGCAGGACACTTCAGAGACATGTCCTTAGTAACAGCTGGAAGAGAGGGGGGGGGGCTACAAGGATCTGTTTGGGGTTTGGAGCAGGACACTTCAGAGACATGTCCTTAGTAACAGCTGGAAGAGAGGGGGGGGGGCTACAAGGATCTGTTTGGGGTTTGGAGCAGGACACTTCAGAGACATGTCCTTAGTAACAGCTGGAAGAGAGGGGGGGGGGCTACAAGGACCTGTTTGGGGTTTGGAGCAGGACACTTCAGAGACATGTCCTTAGTAACAGCTGGAAGAGAGGGGGGGGGGGCTACAAGGATCTGTTTGGGGTTTGGAGCAGGACACTTCAGAGACATGTCCTTAGTAACAGCTGGAAGAGAGGGGGGGGGGCTACAAGGATCTGTTTGGGGTTTGGAGCAGGACACTTCAGAGACATGTCCTTAGTAACAGCTGGAAGAGAGAGGGGGGGGGCTACAAGGATCTGTTTGGGGTTTGGAGCAGGACACTTCAGAGACATGTCCTTAGTAACAGCTGGAAGAGAGGGGGGGGGGCTACAAGGATCTGTTTGGGGTTTGGAGCAGGACACTTCAGAGACATGTCCTTAGTAACAGCTGGAAGAGAGGGGGGGGGCTACAAGGACCTGTTTGGGGTTTGGAGCAGGACACTTCAGAGACATGTCCTTAGTAACAGCTGGAAGAGAGGGGGGGGGGCTACAAGGATCTGTTTGGGGTTTGGAGCAGGACACTTCAGAGACATGTCCTTAGTAACAGCTGGAAGAGAGGGGGGGGGGGCTACAAGGACCTGTTTGGGGTTTGGAGCAGGACACTTCAGAGACATGTCCTTAGTAACAGCTGGAAGAGAGGGGGGGGGGGCTACAAGGACCTGTTTGGGGTTTGGAGCAGGACACTTCAGAGACATGTCCTTAGTAACAGCTGGAAGAGAGGGGGGGGGGCTACAAGGACCTGTTTGGGGTTTGGAGCAGGACACTTCAGAGACATGTCCTTAGTAACAGCTGGAAGAGAGGGGGGGGGGCTACAAGGATCTGTTTGGGGTTTGGAGCAGGACACTTCAGAGACATGTCCTTAGTAACAGCTGGAAGAGAGGGGGGGGGGCTACAAGGATCTGATTGGGGTTTGGAGCAGGACACTTCAGAGACATGTCCTTAGTAACAGCTGGAAGAGAGGGGGGGGGGCTACAAGGATCTGTTTGGGGTTTGGAGCAGGACACTTCAGAGACATGTCCTTAGTAACAGCTGGAAGAGAGGGGGGGGGGCTACAAGGACCTGTTTGGGGTTTGGAGCAGGACACTTCAGAGACATGTCCTTAGTAACAGCTGGAAGAGAGGGGGGGGGGGCTACAAGGACCTGTTTGGGGTTTGGAGCAGGACACTTCAGAGACATGTCCTTAGTAACAGCTGGAAGAGAGGGGGGGGGGCTACAAGGATCTGTTTGGGGTTTGGAGCAGGACACTTCAGAGACATGTCCTTAGTAACAGCTGGAAGAGAGAGGGGGGGGGCTACAAGGATCTGTTTGGGGTTTGGAGCAGGACACTTCAGAGACATGTCCTTAGTAACAGCTGGAAGAGAGGGGGGGGGCTACAAGGACCTGTTTGGGGTTTGGAGCAGGACACTTCAGAGACATGTCCTTAGTAACAGCTGGAAGAGAGGGGGGGGGGCTACAAGGACCTGTTTGGGGTTTGGAGCAGGACACTTCAGAGACATGTCCTTAGTAACAGCTGGAAGAGAGGGGGGGGGGCTACAAGGATCTGTTTGGGGTTTGGAGCAGGACACTTCAGAGACATGTCCTTAGTAACAGCTGGAAGAGAGGGGGGGGGCTACAAGGATCTGTTTGGGGTTTGGAGCAGGACACTTCAGAGACATGTCCTTAGTAACAGCTGGAAGAGAGGGGGGGGGGCTACAAGGACCTGTTTGGGGTTTGGAGCAGGACACTTCAGAGACATGTCCTTAGTAACAGCTGGAAGAGAGGGGGGGGGGGCTACAAGGATCCTGTTTGGGGTTTGGAGCAGGACACTTCAGAGACATGTCCTTAGTAACAGCTGGAAGAGAGGGGGGGGGGGCTACAAGGATCTGTTTGGGGTTTGGAGCAGGACACTTCAGAGACATGTCCTTAGTAACAGCTGGAAGAGAGGGGGGGGGGCTACAAGGATCTGTTTGGGGTTTGGAGCAGGACACTTCAGAGTCATGTCCTTAGTAACAGCTGGAAGAGAGGGGGGGGGGCTACAAGGACCTGTTTGGGGTTTGGAGCAGGACACTTCAGAGACATGTCCTTAGTAACAGCTGGAAGAGAGGGGGGGGGGCTACAAGGACCTGTTTGGGGTTTGGAGCAGGACACTTCAGAGTCATGTCCTTAGTAACAGCTGGAAGAGAGGGGGGGGGGCTACAAGGACCTGTTTGGGGTTTGGAGCAGGACACTTCAGAGACATGTCCTTAGTAACAGCTGGAAGAGAGGGGGGGGGGGCTACAAGGATCTGTTTGGGGTTTGGAGCAGGACACTTCAGAGACATGTCCTTAGTAACAGCTGGAAGAGAGGGGGGGGGGCTACAAGGATCTGTTTGGGGTTTGGAGCAGGACACTTCAGAGACATGTCCTTAGTAACAGCTGGAAGAGAGGGGGGGGGGGCTACAAGGACCTGTTTGGGGTTTGGAGCAGGACACTTCAGAGACATGTCCTTAGTAACAGCTGGAAGAGAGGGGGGGGGGGCTACAAGGATCTGTTTGGGGTTTGGAGCAGGACACTTCAGAGACATGTCCTTAGTAACAGCTGGAAGAGAGGGGGGGGGGCTACAAGGACCTGTTTGGGGTTTGGAGCAGGACACTTCAGAGACATGTCCTTAGTAACAGCTGGAAGAGAGGGGGGGGGGGCTACAAGGACCTGTTTGGGGTTTGGAGCAGGACACTTCAGAGTCATGTCCTTAGTAACAGCTGGAAGAGAGGGGGGGGGGCTACAAGGATCTGTTTGGGGTTTGGAGCAGGACACTTCAGAGACATGTCCTTAGTAACAGCTGGAAGAGAGGGGGGGGGGCTACAAGGATCTGTTTGGGGTTTGGAGCAGGACACTTCAGAGACATGTCCTTAGTAACAGCTGGAAGAGAGGGGGGGGGGCTACAAGGACCTGTTTGGGGTTTGGAGCAGGACACTTCAGAGACATGTCCTTAGTAACAGCTGGAAGAGAGGGGGGGGGGCTACAAGGACCTGTTTGGGGTTTGGAGCAGGACACTTCAGAGACATGTCCTTAGTAACAGCTGGAAGAGAGGGGGGGGGGCTACAAGGACCTGTTTGGGGTTTGGAGCAGGACACTTCAGAGACATGTCCTTAGTAACAGCTGGAAGAGAGAGGGGGGGGGGCTACAAGGATCTGTTTGGGGTTTGGAGCAGGACACTTCAGAGACATGTCCTTAGTAACAGCTGGAAGAGAGGGGGGGGGCTACAAGGATCTGTTTGGGGTTTGGAGCAGGACACTTCAGAGACATGTCCTTAGTAACAGCTGGAAGAGAGGGGGGGGGGGCTACAAGGATCTGTTTGGGGTTTGGAGCAGGACACTTCAGAGACATGTCCTTAGTAACAGCTGGAAGAGAGGGGGGGGGGCTACAAGGATCTGTTTGGGGTTAGGAGCAGGACACTTCAGAGACATGTCCTTAGTAACAGCTGGAAGAGAGGGGGGGGGGCTACAAGGATCTGTTTGGGGTTAGGAGCAGGACACTTCAGAGACATGTCCTTAGTAACAGCTGGAAGAGAGGGGGGGGGGCTACAAGGATCTGTTTGGGGTTTGGAGCAGGACACTTCAGAGACATGTCCTTAGTAACAGCTGGAAGAGAGGGGGGGGGGGGCTACAAGGATCTGTTTGGGGTTAGGAGCAGGACACTTCAGAGACATGTCCTTAGTAACAGCTGGAAGAGAGGGGGGGGGCTACAAGGATCTGTTTGGGGTTAGGAGCAGGACACTTCAGAGACATGTCCTTAGTAACAGCTGGAAGAGAGGGGGGGGGGCTACAAGGACCTGTTTGGGGTTTGGAGCAGGACACTTCAGAGACATGTCCTTAGTAACAGCTGGAAGAGAGGGGGGGGGGCTACAAGGACCTGTTTGGGGTTTTGGAGCAGGACACTTCAGAGACATGTCCTTAGTAACAGCTGGAAGAGAGGGGGGGGGGGCTACAAGGACCTGTTGGGGTTTGGAGCAGGACACTTCAGAGACATGTCCTTAGTAACAGCTGGAAGAGAGGGGGGGGCTACAAGGACCTGTTTGGGGTTTGGAGCAGGACACTTCAGAGACATGTCCTTAGTAACAGCTGGAAGAGAGGGGGGGGGGCTACAAGGATCTGTTGGGGTTTGGAGCAGGACACTTCAGAGACATGTCCTTAGTAACAGCTGGAAGAGAGGGGGGGGGGCTACAAGGACCTGTTTGGGGTTTGGAGCAGGACACTTCAGAGACATGTCCTTAGTAACAGCTGGAAGAGAGGGGGGGGGGCTACAAGGACTCTGTTTGGGGTTTGGAGCAGGACACTTCAGAGACATGTCCTTAGTAACAGCTGGAAGAGAGGGGGGGGGCTACAAGGACCTGTTTGGGGTTTGGAGCAGGACACTTCAGAGACATGTCCTTAGTAACAGCTGGAAGAGAGGGGGGGGGGCTACAAGGATCTGTTTGGGGTTTGGAGCAGGACACTTCAGAGACATGTCCTTAGTAACAGCTGGAAGAGAGGGGGGGGGCTACAAGGATCTGTTTGGGGTTTGGAGCAGGACACTTCAGAGACATGTCCTTAGTAACAGCTGGAAGAGAGGGGGGGGGGCTACAAGGATCTGTTTGGGGTTTGGAGCAGGACACTTCAGAGACATGTCCTTAGTAACAGCTGGAAGAGAGGGGGGGGGGCTACAAGGATCTGTTTGGGGTTTGGAGCAGGACACTTCAGAGACATGTCCTTAGTAACAGCTGGAAGAGAGGGGGGGGGGCTACAAGGATCTGTTTGGGGTTTGGAGCAGGACACTTCAGAGACATGTCCTTAGTAACAGCTGGAAGAGAGGGGGGGGGGCTACAAGGATCTGTTTGGGGTTTGGAGCAGGACACTTCAGAGACATGTCCTTAGTAACAGCTGGAAGAGAGGGGGGGGGCTACAAGGATCTGTTTGGGGTTTGGAGCAGGACACTTCAGAGACATGTCCTTAGTAACAGCTGGAAGAGAGGGGGGGGGCTACAAGGATCTGTTTGGGGTTTGGAGCAGGACACTTCAGAGACATGTCCTTAGTAACAGCTGGAAGAGAGGGGGGGGCTACAAGGATCTGTTTGGGGTTTGGAGCAGGACACTTCAGAGACATGTCCTTAGTAACAGCTGGAAGAGAGGGGGGGGGCTACAAGGATCTGTTTGGGGTTTGGAGCAGGACACTTCAGAGACATGTCCTTAGTAACAGCTGGAAGAGAGGGGGGGGGGCTACAAGGACCTGTTTGGGGTTTGGAGCAGGACACTTCAGAGACATGTCTTTATATATATCTGAGAGTTACAAATAGTATAATAGGATACCTTTCGGGTCAAATATTCAAACGACAGATATCACCATGACCATATATCATATATCATATATATATCATATATCACCATGTCATTTTAAGTTGTGAGTTTAGTGTTTTTGACCCTAAGAAACACTGATGCATTAATCAATAATCCACAGCTCCTCTCTCTGCTCCAGAGGATTTAAAATATATATATCAATGCCACAAAGATGCATTAGTGACGTGGTTGAAATCTTGTCTCCAGAAAACAAAAAACTGAAACAAGCGGTATCAGTGTGTTTGATGTGGCTCTTTGCAGTAACATAGAACACATTTGGCTCTTAACCTCTGACTGGTTGGCCACCCCTGCTTTAGAGGCTTTCTTTCTCCTGACAGAAGAGCTGCTGTGGAGGATACGTAGAATCAGAGTGACCTGGGTAATATCAGGTGAGTTGCTGTGTGTGCAGGAGCGGGCTGATCCAGGTCGTCCTGAGCGAACACAACCTGAACGCAGTGGAAGGGTTTGAGCAGGTTTTTAACGTCTCGCAGATTCATCTCCACGGATTCAACTACCGGACGTTCGACAACGACATCATGCTGCTCAAGGTGAGCGGCGCTAAAGTCCAGCTCTTCGCCCACAACACAAAGACATGATCAAATGTTTAACCCTATCGCACTCTACTGACAACTATTACCTGATTTAAGGAACGTACTGTCACATGCACGGCTCCCCTCTCTCCGTGCACTAATTATCTGGCTTCTGTCACGTGCACTGCCTCTCTCACCCTCGTGCACTTTCTGGCCCGTCACATGCATGGCTCCTGTCACGTGCACATCTCATTTTTATCCATGCACTAACCTTTGACCCGTCACACGCACGGCCCTTTCTATTTGCCATACTCTCTGGCTCATGTCACGTGCACTAACTCTCTGGCTCCTGTCACGTGCACTGCTCTCTGGCTACTGTCACGTGCACTGACTCCTGTCACGTGCACTAACTCTCTGGCTCCTGTCACGTGCTCTTGCTCCTGTCACGTGCACTCACTCTCTGGCTCCTGTCACGTGCACTAACTCTCTGGCTCCTGTCACGTGCACTGCTCTCTGGCTACTGTCACGTGCACTGACTCCTGTCACGTGCACTAACTCTCTGGCTCCTGTCACGTGCTCTTGCTCCTGTCACGTGCACTCACTCTCTGGCTCCTGTCACGTGCACTGCTCTCTGGCTCCTTTCATGTGCACTGGCTCCTGTCACGTGCACTCACTCTCTGGCTCCTGTCACGTGCACTCACTCTCTGGCTCTTGTTACGTGCACTAAATCTCTGGCTCCTGTCACGTGCACTAACTCTCTGGCTCCTGTCACGTGCACTGGCTCCTGTCACGTGCACTAACTCTCTGGCTCCTGTCACGTGCACTAACTATTTGGCTCCTGTCACGTGCACTAACTCTCTGGCTCCTGTCACGTGCACTCACTCTTTGGCTCCTGTCACGTGCACTAACTCTCTGGCTCCTGTCACGTGCACTAGCTCTCTGGCTCCTCTCACGTGCACTAGCTCTCTGGCTCCTGTCACGTGCACTCACTCTCTGGCTCCTGTCACGTGCACTAACTCTCTGTCTCCTGTCACGTGCACTCACTCTCTGGCTCCTGTCACGTGCACTAACTCTCTGGCTCCTGTCACGTGCACTCACTCTCTGGCTCCTGTCACGTGCACTGGCTCCTGTCACGTGCACTCACTCTCTGGCTCCTCTCACGTGCACTAACTCTCTGGCTCCTGTCACGTGCACTAGCTCTCTGGCTCCTGTCACGTGCACTGGCTCCTGTCACGTGCACTCACTCTCTGGCTCCTGTCACGTGCACTAACTCTCTGGCTCCTGTCACGTGCACTGCTCTCTGGCTACTGTCACGTGCACTGACTCCTGTCACGTGCACTAACTCTCTGGCTCCTGTCACGTGCTCTTGCTCCTGTCACGTGCACTCACTCTCTGGCTCCTGTCACGTGCACTGCTCTCTGGCTCCTTTCATGTGCACTGGCTCCTGTCACGTGCACTCACTCTCTGGCTCCTGTCACGTGCACTCACTCTCTGGCTCTTGTTACGTGCACTAAATCTCTGGCTCCTGTCACGTGCACTAACTCTCTGGCTCCTGTCACGTGCACTGGCTCCTGTCACGTGCACTAACTCTCTGGCTCCTGTCACGTGCACTAACTATTTGGCTCCTGTCACGTGCACTAACTCTCTGGCTCCTGTCACGTGCACTCACTCTTTGGCTCCTGTCACGTGCACTAACTCTCTGGCTCCTGTCACGTGCACTAGCTCTCTGGCTCCTCTCACGTGCACTAGCTCTCTGGCTCCTGTCACGTGCACTCACTCTCTGGCTCCTGTCACGTGCACTAACTCTCTGTCTCCTGTCACGTGCACTCACTCTCTGGCTCCTGTCACGTGCACTAACTCTCTGGCTCCTGTCACGTGCACTCACTCTCTGGCTCCTGTCACGTGCACTGGCTCCTGTCACGTGCACTCACTCTCTGGCTCCTCTCACGTGCACTAACTCTCTGGCTCCTGTCACGTGCACTAGCTCTCTGGCTCCTGTCACGTGCACTGGCTCCTGTCACGTGCACTAACTCTCTGGCTCCTGTCACGTGCACTAGCTCTCTGGCTCCTGTCACGTGCACTGGCTCCTGTCACGTGAACTCACTCTCTGGCTCCTGTCACGTGCACTAACTCTCTGTCTCCTGTCACGTGCACTCACTCTCTGGCTCCTGTCACGTGCACTAACTATCTGGCTCCTGTCACGTGCACTCACTCTCTGGCTCCTGTCACGTGCACTAACTCTCTGTCTCCTGTCACGTGCACTCACTCTCTGTCTCCTGTCACGTGCACTCACTCTCTGGCTCCTGTCACGTGCACTAACTCTCTGTCTCCTGTCACGTGCACTCACTCTCTGGCTCCTGTCACTTGCACTCACTCTCTGGCTCCTGTCACGTGCACTAACTCTCTGGCTCCTGTCACGTGCACTCACTCTCTGGCTCCTGTCACGTGCACTAACTCTCTGTCTCCTGTCACGTGCACTCACTCTCTGTCTCCTGTCACGTGCACTAACTCTCTGGCTCCTGTCACTTGCACTCACTCTCTGGCTCCTGTCACGTGCACTAGCTCTCTGGCTCCTGTCACGTGCACTCACTCTCTGGCTCCTGTCACGTGCACTAACTCTCTGGCTCCTGTCACGTGCACTCACTCTCTGGCTCCTGTCACGTGCACTAACTCTCTGTCTCCTGTCACGTGCACTCACTCTCTGTCTCCTGTCACTTGCACTCACTCTCTGGCTCCTGTCACGTACACTAGCTCTCTGGCTCCTGTCACGTGCACTAGCTCTCTGGCTCCTGTCACGTGCACTAGCTCTCTGGCTCCTGTCACGTGCACTGGCTCCTGTCACGTGCACTCACTCTCTGGCTCCTGTCACGTGCACTAACTCTCTGTCTCCTGTCACGTGCACTCACTCTCTGGCTCCTGTCACGTGCACTGGCTCCTGTCACGTGCACTCACTCTCTGGCTCCTGTCACGTGCACTCACTCTCTGGCTCCTGTCACGTGCACTAACTCTCTGTCTCCTGTCACGTGCACTCACTCTCTGGCTCCTGTCACGTGCACTAACTCTCTGTCTCCTGTCACGTGCACTCACTCTCTGGCTCCTGTCACGTGCACTAACTCTCTGTCTCCTGTCACGTGCACTAGCTCTCTGGCTCCTGTCACGTGCACTAGCTCTCTGGCTCCTGTCACGTGCACTAGCTCTCTGGCTCCTGTCACGTGCACTAGCTCTCTGGCTCCTGTCACGTGCACTAGCTCTCTGGCTCCTGTCACGTGCACTAACTCTCTGGCTCCTGTCACGTGCACTAGCTCTCTGGCTCCTGTCACGTGCACTAGCTCTCTGGCTCCTGTCACGTGCACTAACTCTCTGGCTCCTGTCACGTGCACTAGCTCTCTGGCTCCTGTCACGTGCACTAGCTCTCTGGCTCCTGTCACGTGCACTGGCTCCTGTCACGTGCACTCACTCTCTGGCTCCTGTCAGATGTGAGGAGTGGGTTCCTGCCTGCAGCAGCATTCTCTGTGTGATCTCTAAATGTTAAGATAACCCTCCTCTCCTGGTTCCAGCTGAGCCGGCAGGCGGTGCTGAACTCCTACGTCCAGCCGACGGTGCTGGCGGACCCCTCGGACCCCTCGGGCAGCTCGTGCACGGTGAGCGGCTGGGGGGTGACGCAGATCTACAGCTACTCCCTGTCTCCGGTGCTGCGCTCTGTGGACGTGCAGATGATCAATTACTGCAGATATTACTACTGGGGGAGGATCAGCGACAACATGCTGTGTGCCGGCTCCCCCTACGGCGGGAAGGACTCCTGCCAGGTACCGTTCTGTTTCTAGCACACTTTATCACGTGAGTAAGGGACCATTTGCTGCGAGGCTTTGTTACGGAAAACAGAACCCGACATGGGGATCAAGACCCTGACGCAGAGATGGCAAAAGTACATCCTTTACTCAAGTAGAAGTACAGATACTCGTGTTTAAAAATACTCTGGTAAAAGTAGAAGTACTGACTAAACTTCTTTACTCAAGTAAAAGTAAAGAGGGCTTTGAAGTGTACTTCAGTAAAAAGGACCCATAACTAGCAGCTGTTTTATCAAGCAATCAATCAATGTTTATTTATATCCCAATATCACAAATGTTACATTTGTCTCAGTGGACTTCACAGTCTGTACAGAATATCAGTATGACAATACGACACCCTCTGTCCTTAGACCCTCTGTCCTCAGACCCTCTGTCCTTAGACCCTCTGTCCTTAGACCCTCTGTCCTTAGACCCTCTGTCCTCAGACCCTCACATCGTACAAGGAAAAACTTCCAAAGAAAACCCACAGTTTAAAGGGAACATGGGAGAAACCTCAGGGAGAGCAACAGAGGAGGGATCCCTCTCCCAGGACGGACAGACGTGCAATAGATGCCGTGTGTAAATTGAAAAGATAATACATTTGCAACATAGGTAGTCCAAATGTTTGGAAATGCATGTGTAATAGGAAGATGAATCCACGAGGATATCCATCCAGGACCTATGATCCAGGACCACAGCCACGACTCAAGATCCAGGGCTCGCGATCCAGGACAGAGGAGTGCAGGATCATCCATGACTCCAGATCCCGGCGTATATAGACACCAAAAAGAAAGACATTTGGGGAAGCTGGGTTAATCGGAACATGAGAGTACACATGTATAGACAGAGAGAAGGAAGAAGTAAGATGTCCCCTGACAAACTAAGCCTATATCAGCAAAACTAGGGGCTGAATCTAATCAGCCCTAACTATAAGCTTTATCAAAAAGGAAGGTCTTAAGCGCACTCTTAAAAACGGATAGGGTGTCTGCCGCCCGAACACAAACTGGAAGCTGATTCCACAAATGTGGAGCTTGATAAGAAAAGGCTCTGGCTCCCATTGTACTTCTAGAGACTCTAGGAACAACCAACAACCCTGCATTCTTGGAACGCAATGCCCTAGTAGGACAGTAGGGTATAATGAGTTCTTTAAGGTAAGATGGCGCCTGCCCATTAAGGGCTTTGTAGGCGAGAAGAAGAATTTTAAATTATATCCGTGTTCTATAGGGAGCCAGTGTAAGGCAGCCAGAACAGGAGTAATGTGGTCCCTTTTCCTAACTCTGGTTAGTACACGAGCCGCAGCATTTTGAATCAGCTGAAGCGACTTGACTGACTTCTTGGTACACCCTGATAATAAAGAGTTACAATAATCCAGCCTTGAAGTAACAAATGCATGGACTAGTTTCTCTGCATCGTTTTGAGGCAAGATATGCCTGATTTTTGCAATATTACGTAAATGGAAGTAGGCCAGGGATGGGGAACTTCCGGCCCACGGCCCGCAAGACCATTTACGGCCCTCGAGGTGATTTATACACACACGCAAAAAATAAAAAAATGAAAGAAATCTAGACCGCAAAAAAATTAAACAAGCGAGTGCCTGTTTTTCCTGGCCAAGGTCAGGGTCCTTGAACACAACACGAGCCCAACGTGTCATCACGTGGTATATGTCTCGTCTGACAGGGGTGCAGTTCTGACGGAGAGCACCAGAACGCCGCTCCTGCACTTCCACAAATTGCAGTATCCATAAGGAGCCGTACACATGCTGCAGTTCCTGCGTGGCTGTGTCTTTAGCTGAAAGCCCAGTGGCGATCTGTTCATCTGTCATACTGATCATACAGTCAATAACTTTGTTGTTATTAGCATCTGGTTAGCTAGCTATGCTAACGGATATAAGAAGCTTTTTCTACAACCAGTGAGGTTAAGGCACATCTTTATATGATCATTATAGTTATCAAAAAACAAGATAATAAAGTAAACAGGTATAAAATACTATATGACAGTAAAAAAAAAGTTGTTATTAATAAACAAGAATACAGTTTGAAAGGAGAGTGATTTGTAAAATGTCCATAAAGAAAAAGTAAATCTAAATTCTGTTTCATCTGGGTGTCTGAGATGTATCCAGAGATCTCTTAATGTTGCTCTCAAAGTGCACCAGATTGATGCTTTTAAATTCAACATTTAAAAAATAATCTTCCCGGGGGAGCATACCCCCCGGACCCCCCTAGAGGAGGTTAGGTCCCCCCCACCACTTAAATCATGTTCACATGGATAGGAAACTAAATACATTTGCACACATCTTGTGTCCATATCTTTCTGTTTTGGTGGTCACGCCACAACCGTGCACGTGTATGCATCATCATGGTAAGATATCTGGAGGTTGCTTTTTCTTTGCACAGCATGAAAGAAAGGCCAAATGAATGGGCTGTGATTTTAGTTTTTTTAAGCAGAGGTCAATCATTTGTACGGCCCTCGGAGGATGTTGAAAAAATTGAAATGGCCCTTGAGAGGAAAGGCGCTGAAGTAGGCGGTCCTTGAAATTGATTTTATGTGGGCGTTAAAGGATAAATCCTGATCAAATATAACACCAAGATTCCTTACAGTCTCACTGGAGGCCAAATTAATGCCATCCATAGTTAGTATATCCTTAGATAATTTGTTTCGTAGATTCTTCGGGCCAAGTACAATAACTTCAGTTTTGGTCGTGTTTAACATCAAAAAGTTTAAGGTCATCCACGTTTTTAAGTCCTTAAGGCAGTCTTGAATTTTATTTAGATGATTAATTTCATCAGGCTTGATTGATAAATATAGTTGAATATCATCCGCATAACAATGAAAATGTACAGAATGATTCCTTATAATATTGCCTAACGGAAGCATATATAATGTGAACAAAATAGGTCCGAGCACTGAGCCCTGTGGCACTCCATGGCTAACTTTGGTTTGCATGGAAGATTCATCATTGACACGTACAAACTGAGAGCGTTCAGATAGATAGGACCTAAACCAGTCTAAAGCAGTTCCCTGTATGCCAACTAAGTGCTCTAGTCTTTGCAATAGGATATCATGTAGGTAGTAGTGTTCAACATGTAAGAAGTAGAAAGTACAGGTATTTGTGTTCAACATGTGAGAAGTAGAAAGTACAGGTATTAGTGTTCAACATGTGAGAAGTAGAAAGTACAGGTATTTGAGTTCAACATGTAAGAAGTAGAAAGTACAGGTATTTGAGTTCAACATGTAAGAAGTAGAAAGTACAGGTATTAGTGTTCAACATGTAAGAAGTAGAAAGTACAGGTATTTGAGTTCAACATGTAAGAAGTAGAAAGTACAGGTATTTGTGTTCAACATGTGAGAAGTAGAAAGTACAGGTATTTGAGTTCAACATGTAAGAAGTAGAAAGTACAGGTATTTGAGTTCAACATGTAAGAAGTAGAAAGTACAGGTATTTGAGTTCAACATGTAAGAAGTAGAAAGTACAGGTATTTGAGTTCAACATGTAAGAAGTAGAAAGTACAGGTATTTGTGTTCAACATGTGAGAAGTAGAAGTACAGGTATTTGAGTTCAACATGTAAGAAGTAGAAAGTACAGGTATTTGAGTTCAACATGTAAGAAGTAGAAAGTACAGGTATTTGAGTTCAACATGTAAGAAGTAGAAAGTACAGGTATTTGAGTTCAACATGTAAGAAGTAGAAAGTACAGGTATTTGAGTTCAACATGTAAGAAGTAGAAAGTACAGGTATTTGTGTTCAACATGTAAGAAGTAGAAAGTACAGGTATTTGAGTTCAACATGTAAGAAGTAGAAAGTACAGGTATTTGAGTTCAACATGTAAGAAGTAGAAAGTACAGGTATTTGAGTTCAACATGTAAGAAGTAGAAAGTACAGGTATTTGTGTTCAACATGTAAGAAGTAGAAAGTACAGGTATTTGAGTTCAACATGTAAGAAGTAGAAAGTACAGGTATTTGTGTTCAACATGTGAGAAGTAGAAAGTACAGGTATTTGTGTTCAACATGTAAGAAGTAGAAAGTACAGGTATTTGAGTTCAACATGTAAGAAGTAGAAAGTACAGGTATTTGTGTTCAACATGTAAGAAGTAGAAAGTACAGGTATTTGAGTTCAACATGTAAGAAGTAGAAAGTACAGGTATTTGAGTTCAACATGTAAGAAGTAGAAAGTACAGGTATTTGTGTTCAACATGTAAGAAGTAGAAAGTACAGGTATTTGAGTTCAACATGTAAGAAGTAGAAAGTACAGGTATTTGTGTTCAACATGTGAGAAGTAGAAAGTACAGGTATTTGTGTTCAACATGTAGGAAGTAGAAAGTACAGGTATTTGAGTTCAACATGTAAGAAGTAGAAAGTACAGGTATTTGAGTTCAAAATGTAAGAAGTAGAAAGTACAGGTATTTGAGTTCAACATGTAAGAAGTAGAAAGTACAGGTATTTGTGTTCAACATGTAAGAAGTAGAAAGTACAGGTATTTGAGTTCAAAATGTAAGAAGTAGAAAGTACAGGTATTTGAGTTCAACATGTGAGAAGTAGAAAGTACAGGTATTTGTGTTCAACATGTAAGAAGTAGAAAGTATAGGTATTTGAGTTCAAAATGTAAGAAGTAGAAAGTACAGGTATTTGTGTTCAACATGTAAGAAGTTTAAGAAGTCAAAGTAAAAAGTCGTCAGAAAAAAAATAAGAAGTGGATTAAAGTACTAATACCAGAGAAATGTACTAAAGTACAGTAAATGAGTATTTGTACTCCACTACTTCCCACCTCTGCATGGCGCTGACCCAGTGCAACAGACTAATCCAGAGTCAGTTTACTCTAAAGTACAGCCAAAGTGAAGAGGCATGCGTTAAATATCAAATTAAAAGTAGAAGTACTCAGATCTTGTACTTGAGTAAAGTAGAAGTACTCAGATATGGTACTTGAGTAAAAGTAGAAGTAGCAGAGTGTAGGAATACTCTGTTACAGTAAAAATCCTGCATTCAAAATGTTCCTCAAGTGAAAGTAGAAAAGTATTATCTTCAAAATATAGTGAAAGTAGCGACAGTAAAAGTAGTCGTTGTGCAGATTGATCCATTTCAGAATAATATATATGATATGTTTTCTAATGATTGATCATGAAAGTGTTCTCAAAGCTGGTGAAGGTGCAGCTAGTTTGAATGGCTTTGTATACTGCAGGGTAGCTGGTGGATTTACTCCAGGTGGAACTAAAGTCTGATTCAACACTTGATTAGATTTCACATCATTCATCCACATCTGTGAAGTAACTAAAGGTACACCATGTACCTCTGAACTGTAGTGGAGTAGAAGTACACCATGTACCTCTGAACTGTAGTGGAGTAGAAGTACACCATGAACCTCTGAACTGTAGAGGAGTAGAAGTACACCATGTACCTCTGAACTGTAGAGCAGTAGAAGTACACCATGTACCTCTGAACTGTAGAGGAGTAGAAGTACACCATGTACCTCTGAACTGTAGAGGAGTAGAAGTACACCATGTACCTCTGAACTGTAGTGGAGTAGAAGTACACCATGTACCTCTGAACTGTAGAGGAGAAGAAGTACACCATGTACCTCTGAACTGTAGAGGAGTAGAAGTACACCATGTACCTCTGAACTGTAGTGGAGTAGAAGTACACCATGTACCTCTGAACTGTAGAGGAGAAGAAGTACACCATGTACCTCTGAACTGTACTGGGGTAGAAGTACACCATGTACCTCTGAACTGTAGAGCAGTAGAAGTACACCATTTACCTCTGAACTGTAGAGGAGAAGAAGTACACCATGTACCTCTGAACTGTAGTGCAGTAGAAATACACCATGTACCTCTGAACTGCAGTGGAGTAGAAGTACACAGTACCTCTGTAGTGCAGTAGAAGTACACAGTTTACCTCTGAACTGTAGTGGAGTAGAAGTACACCATGTACCTCTGAACTGTAGAGGTGTAGAAGTACACCATGTACCTCTAAACGGTAGTGGAGTAGAAGTACAGCATGTGCCTCTGAACTGTAGAGGAGTAGAAGTACACCATGTACCTCTGAACTGTAGAGGTGTAGAAGTACACCATGTACCTCTGAACTGTAGTGCAGTAGAAGTACACCATGTACCTATGTAGTGCATGAGAAGTACACCGTGTACCTCTGTAGTGCAGTAGAAGTACACCATGGACCTCTGTAGTGCAGTAGAAGTACACCATGGACCTCTGTAGTGCAGTAGAAGTACACAGCAGCATGAAGGCGTCTCTCTGTGCCCTCAGGGGGACTCCGGGGGGCCTCTGATCTGTGACGGGCAGCTGGAGGGCATTGTGTCCTGGGGAATCAGCTGCGCTAACCCCTACTTCCCCGGGGTCTACACCAAAGTGAGGAACTACGTGGGCTGGATCCAGAGGGTCATCGCTACGTTCTCTCCATGAAGACACGCTGCACACACCATGCTACACACACCATGCTACACACACCATGCTGCACACACCATGCTACACACACCATGCTACACACACCATGCTACACACACCATGCTACACACACCATGCTGCACACACCATGCTACACACACCATGCTACACTCACCATGCTACACACACCATGCTACACACACACCATGCTGCACTCACCATGCTACACACACCATGCTACACACACCATGCTACACTCGCTCTGTGGAAACGCCTTATCACATGCTTCTGGACTTCCTGAGGGTTTATTACATTAGTAACTCCACACTGTGGAGCGTAGAGCCATGGTTATCCGTCTCTTACAGATTAGACCTGTATTTATTACAATTAATGGGTTTTCATTCAATGTTCTTATGGAGAAATGAGATGAAGAAATAAATAGTGGTGGACTGATATTGGTTTTAAAATGGCTAATATTGTGTTTGTGTTTTTTCTTTTGCATCTGATATCAATTCAATAATAATGAGACACATGTATTCAACTAGTGTATTGACTCAGTTGGTGTTCGCTTCAGGAGCAGCCTGTCCTCCTACAAAAATCCATATAGGTCGATTGTTCATGCCCTTATTACGACCCAGAGACACCTTTTAAAGTGCATGTTGTTTCTTACACGACCACTAGAGCACCTCTAGTGGTCGTGTAAGAAACAACATGCTTGATTGCAAACGCTCCGGAGGGACGTTTATTCACAAATAACCCTCTCTGGAAAATTCTAAATTGTGGAATAGTTTGGCCATTAAAATGCTTTTTGATTAGATTTCTAGCGAGAAGTGTATATTGCACTTTTAGAATCCACGTCCAGTGGATGTGTAGGATCTATAGTTTGATAGATATTACGAAGATGATCTGAGGTCTCGCCAGGATAACGTGTGCAGCTTCCATGTAAAGTTAGCGTGGGTGAAAACTGTTTTTCCGGTCTCGAAGTTTTCACAATAAAACCGGAAGTATTCCCCTCACTTTCAAATGATTACACAGTGATATCTGCATTACTCATCCACTAGAAAACATCAGATTATCCTTGTTAATTACACAATATTGATTGGTTTAAATGGTGTACAATGCTTTTGTGTTTTTAACCTTCAATTCAGAGAAGCAAATAGTTTTTTCGGAATTTAGACACTACAGAGTTTCCGAAGACACTACACTACCCAGAATCCCCAGCTATCGTTTGGGACTACAACATCCGCCTTGCTTTACAAACCCCGTGATTAGTCATCAAGCCCTGTGATTGGATGTTGGAGTGGCAGTGCGGCAAGGTTACGCTGAGCGTCAACAGCTCTTTGAAATGGAATGGAGCCACGGCAGACTTTCCAAAACTGGAATTGGACAGGTCCAGCCCAAGCCCCAAGGAAGTGCGCCGGACTCTGAGGAAAATATTCGTTGTGGCCAAACGGCGGTACAACACTTTTTCCCATTGACTTACATGGCGAAAGAGTGGTCTGTAACTCGTTGGATAATTTTTTTAAACTACCCAGTATGAACGTTTGTATAGCCCTTATTAAAAACATTCGTTCCTCAAGTTGTAAAATGTGCTAATAACGTTATTCTGAGAGTTATTTCCCTCGGCATTATGAACGCGCATCTCACCCACGGGAACGCGCTGCCCGGCACGTCCAAGTTACGTGTTCAGTACTTCATGCGTTTCCCTTTACCCATGGATGCACAATAAGAACGGACCATATCGCCTTACTGCCAGCCCACGGAGCTGTAATAATGGATATATTGCACATGTTTGTGTAACGGAGTTAAAAATGTGTATAAATAATTATTAGTTTATAAATCACGATTTACAATAGGTTGTGAATTTTATTTTTATGAGATGTTTCCTTTGTATATTTTTGAGTAATGTTTCTAGTGGGAACACTTTCCCGTTGCACATCATTTTCTAATTATGTAACTTCCGCCCTCTTGCAATGTATATCATTGTGTATGTTAAATGTGCTATTTAAGTTAATGACAGTGATTATATATTGTTTAGTAACACTGTGGGTACAATATTAATACGTTTTTGTTTGGAAATAGCACTTTAAGTGATATTATCACCATAGTTTTGGCGCGATTTAGACACGATCACGCCATTTTGATTGTTACCATGGCAACACTTTTTCTGAGTTTCCTGTCTTCTGTTTTTGTAGAGATGTGACATGCAACGCGGATGTTAAGAGAATGTTGTGTTCATTCTCAGAATAAAGGCCAGAAAAGACACCCAGATGCTTCGCTGTCGTTTCCTGATCGATAACAGGTCGCTTACGGCTGTGACCCGTTACATTTGCTGTAATTCATTATTTGTAAAATATTATACTACATGGGCTGTATGATGTAAATCTTGTACCGTAAATGTTGTATTAAACAAAGTTAATAGTACCGACGTAGATTAACGTCTCTGTAGCTTCTTATTGCACTTGCAATATACCATTAAAGGAGTTGAACGTAGCTGTTTGCTATTAATACCACGCAGGGATAAGCAGAGTGTGCAACCTTTGCATGAGAACACGTTTTGACGCAGTTTGATTCATTCGCTATACCAAATGATATCGCCCGGGGAAGTCGTCATACTTATACATATATCAATAAATATATATGTGTCAAAGCTCTAATCAAATGAACAGTTGTATTAATTGTATTAATTATAAGTGTATATGTATACGTATATATATATATATGTATATGTGGTGGCTGTACTCTTCCAGCCGCCTCCCTTGGGTTTGTTTTCCCTTTCCCTTTCCCTGTCTGTGTCTGTGTGGGCGTGGTGGCTGTCACTCCTGGCTCCCGGCTCAAACCTCCACCTGCTGCAATCAGCTGTGCACCCTCCCCTACTACACACCTGATTCCCATCAGCATTTACAAATGCCATATCAGCGGAGGCTCCACAACCTGTCAGCGCCAGTTCGTTGTTTATCCCACAGTGGTAAAACTCTCAGCCTTCTTAGCCTTCTTCGTATTATTAGCTATTTTCCTCAACACAGTATATTCTTCTTACGTGTTCTTCTTGTGCTCCAGGATCACTCTCCGGCCGCCGTGCTGTCATCACCAGCCGCCACCAGTCGCCATTTCCAGCCGGATTACTCTCCACGCTCCTCCACCTCAAATAAAAAAAATGTCCAACACTCTGCCGTGTCCTGCGTTTGGGTCCTATCGGATAACGTAACAGAACGATCTGGCCAGTATGGACCCAGCGGACACAGGCCAACAGTCCAAGTGCGGACGAACTCAGCCAGGCCCTGGCCAATCAAGGCGCTCTCGTGGGGCATCACGATACAGTTCTCCGTGAGGTAGTGGAGACTCTCCGGAACCTCTCCACTAACGCACAAAGGATCGGCATGCAAGTAGAACTGCTCACCTCACAGTCTTCTCCCCCGCAGCCCGCTGCACAGCCGACAGCCCCTCCTGCCGCACCCCTCCATCAGCTACGAGAGGCTGTCATTCCCACACCGGAGCGATACGCTGGAGATTTGGGTATTTGTAGAGCCTTTTTGTTCCAGTGTACGTTATCATACAGATGGGGCTAGGGTAGCATATGTAATGAGTCTGTTGAGGGGGAGTGCTTTAGATTGGGCTACAGCTGTTAGGGAGAGCCAGCCACAAATGTGCTGGTCATATTCTTTCACACAGTGACGTCTCGAGCTACCCACAATGCAACGCGCGGCATATATACATATATATATATATATATATAAATACGCCATTTTCCTGGAGGTGCAAATATCCTGGAGGTGCAAATATAAACAGCTAGCTAACGTTGCCAGGAAGAGCGCACTAGGTTTTTTTTCTGAATTAACGAATGAAGAAATCGCTGCATGTCTTCGGATTACATCTCTGGACTTGAGGGGTGTGCTCTAGGTCGTTACCAGCGTGAACTAGAGCTGTGTGGGTTGTCGGATTGCCCTGCAGATGTATGGAAAAATGACCCTCGAAAGTGGCCTTCGTCGATTTTGGCGTCTAATTTCTGGAAACACCAGGTGAATACCCCACTTGTCACAATAATATTATCATGCCATTGCATATATGTGGTATTTTAGAGTTGACTATATATTGATTAAGGCAATAGACTATGATATTCAGTACAGGAAGCTTAGCAACACCTAGACGGTGTACGGCTAAACCCTCGGCCTGCTTGCACCTCGCGTAAAATGGCAGATACCGGAAGTACGGTGTAGCCCTCGGCCCAATACCCGTATGTGTGTGTGAAAGAATGAGACTTTCATTTCCGAAATGGGGCTGAACGAAGCAATTAAAGATGCGCTAGCTGCTAGGGATGATCCAGTTAGCTTGGATAATTTAATTGCTACAGCCATCAAGATTGATAATCGCCTCAGAGAGAGACGTAGGGATAGGAATTGCCGTGCCCCCAATCCCAGCTACTCCTCACTTGATCCCCAAATTAGCACTGCCACTACCCCAATTTCCAGATCCTTCCCGACTCCTTACTCGGTCTCACCCCCTGGAGATGAGCCCATGCAAGTGGGAAGGGCCCGCCTCTCACCATCTGAGCGTGCTAGAAGGATCCAGGCTGGGGAATGTGTTTATTGCAGCCAAACCAGTCATCTTGTTTCCTCCTGTCCTAATCTGCCAAAAGGTCAGGCTCGTCAGTAGCTGTGGGGATTCTGGCGAGCCCTTCCTCCTCTCTCAACCCCCGACCCAGAACGCAGCTACTGTAGAAGCCGTGCTTTGCTGCAACCAACAGTCCCTACCCCTGCTCGCCTTAGTGGACTCGGGGACGGACGAGAACTTTTTGGACATTGCAGCTCAGGCAGGAATTCCCTGCGAAGTGTTAGATTCGCCTCTTAATGCTAATGCTCTAAATGGAAAGTTCCTGGCCCAAGTCACTCATTGCACCAAGCCAGTAAACCTCATTCTGTCTGGAAACCATCGTGAGTTTAGTAGTGTTGGGCCAGCCCTGGTTAAGAACACAATGCCTGCAGTCTGCCCTAACGCCAGCAGAGGCCGCCTCTCCACCACCCAAGATCGAGCCGCTTGACCTGTCATCTGTTCCCACTGAATATCATAACCTAGGAGAGGTGTTCAGTAAACAGCGAGCTCTTTCTCTTCCTCCTCATCGACCCTACGACTGTCCCATTGACCTCCTTCCCGGGGTCCCTCTGCCGTGTTCGGTACAGTCTGTGGTTTGTACTTGTTTAACTTTTGTCTAGTTTCTGAACAGATCGTATCTGTCCCCGGCTGTTTGAAGAGCAAGCATGGGAAACAAGAGACAGCATTTACCTGTTTGCATCCAGCTAGCCATGCCTTTCTGGTGTACCAGCTCCGTGAGAAGCCTCGTTGATACGTTTTGTCTTTTTCACGAGCTTGCTGTGATATATACAAATCGGGTTGGTCCGGTCCAAGGTCTTTAAGTATCAATTTATCTCCCAAACTTCTCCTTTCGAAAGGATTGGAGAGTAGCTCTTGCACGGAATTGGGAGCGGACCGAGGTCCGGCGACTCCACCTGCACACCATTCTCATCCAACTACTGCGTCACCTTGGTCACTCACGAGTCTAAAAAACAACTCACGTCAACGCACGTAAGCAACGTGGGCGCCGACGTGAGCGCCCTCGTGACCAAAATATTTGACGGCGCTGATTGGCTGAAATTATGTTTCGGCGGCACAGTTTACTATTGAGACTTTGCAACGTGCTGGTTGCTGCTGTTTGTCTCGGGGGCTCCGCCCGGTAATGATAAACTAATGCCATGGGCAAGGCCAGGCAGGAAACATGTGACTTATCAGTAACTTTAGACATCGTAACACAATTTTAAACGAGATTTTATTGTAGATTATACATTTTACTGATACCAATTGTATGATATTTACCTTGTTCATTAAAAATAAAAATATAAAATATATATACAGTATATATATTTTTTTGTATGTGGGAAAAGGTGGGGCGACGCCCCTAGCGCCCCTATGGGCCGGCCACCACTGGTGTGCACCAGTCTGCCTTGATCTATGAATGCATGTCCGTGACACTCACTGCTGCCTCCAGCTGTTTTATAGAAGGAAAACCTCCTTCACTTCATGAAAGTGTTTTAACCACACACACACACACACACACACACACACACACACACACACACACACACACACACACACACACACACACACACACACACACACACACACACACACACACACACACACACACACACACACACACACACACACACACACACACCCCACACACACATTGACATGCAAACACTGACACATATGAATATGCTGTAGTCAACTTCATTAAAACGTTATTAACGTGCCTAAACTCAGTAATTCACTAAACATATTTATATTTTAATGGAGCCTCGTCGGCAGATCAGGATCCCAACGCGTAGCGGAGGGATCTTGAGCTGCATGAAGGGTGTTATTTTCCCCATAAGGAACAAGTCGCTGCAAATTATCCCACTTATTACATGGCCACATTCTCAACAAAGTGACGACATGACTCCCAATATTAATTGAAATACTTTTATGGATTTAGAAAATGATTTTATTAATTTAAAAAATAGTTGTATGTATTGATTTAAATTGACATGCATCCGCTAAGAGAAATAGTCCGTTGTTACCGTTTTTTAAACAGTCTGAATGAAACGGCAGCTCTCAGCTGTGTATTTACACAGCTCTCCCCCCTGATCTTTCTTCTCCAGCAGCTAAATTAACTGTAGGTTACTCTGAGTGACAAGCTTACAGTTAGACACAACACTGTCAACTTTTATGTTCAACTGCTAAATTCGTTACTGATAAAAAAAGGGCTTCTACTGTTCCTAATTACCTTAACACTATAACCGCCAGAGGTTTTTGTATAGGCCTACCTAACACCGTCAAATCCCGCTATTAGAATGCCATTTTTAACAACATAGGGTGCTACATAACACACTTTCAGGAAACGTCACGGACTGGGAGACTTTAATATTTTATTGAAAAAAAGTTACATTGCACACACACAACACACATCACACAAATTGACCCGATTGGCGGTTCTAGTGTTAAATAAACTCACTAATGAATGAAACCAGTTCAATACGCATTATTCTTATTCTTATCATTCTTTATGAGCGCAGAAATAGTCTTAAAATCAGACCTGTTTTTTAAATGAAATCTGACGGCAGGCAGTTAGCTCTGATCACCGATGATAAATGCGCCACACCTAATCGCTGGCCATTCAGCCACAGAGCTCCCTCGATACAAATCAAACTGTAGACCAGGGGTGGGGAACCTCCGGCCCCCGGGCCGTATACGGACCGTGAGGCCATTTGATGTGGCCCTCGAGGTAATTTATAAACACACGCAAAAAATTAAAGAAATCTATACCGCAAAATAAATAAACAAGAGAGTGCCTGTTTTTCCTGGCCGAGGTCAGGGTCCTTGAACATAACACAAGCCTATCGTGTCATCACGTGGTATATGTCTCGTCCAAAGCAAAGCAATGTATATACAGATATATATATACAGTCTATGGTCTCGTCTGACAGTGGTGCAGTTCTGACGGAGAGCACCAGAACGCCGCTCCAGCACTTCCACACATGCAGTACCCATAAGGAGCCGTACACATGCTGCAGTTCCTGCGTGTCTGTGTCTTTAGTTGAAAGCCCAGTGGCGATCTGCTCATCTGTCACACTGATCATACAGGCAATACCTGTGTTGTTATTAGCATCTGGTTAGCTAGCTATGCTAATAATAATAATAATTCATTTATTTTATATAGGCACCTTTCAAGGCTCTCAAGGACGCCGTACAAACACATAAAAAACAAGATACACAATACCTAACACCAGCATAAGAAACATAAACAAGACAATGCAACAAATCAAATAAATAAAACAGAGGATGTGTGATGGATAATGATCAGGGTGGATAAGCGAGTGTGAAGAGATATGTTTTGAGGCGTGATTTGAAAATGGGGAGAGAGTCAGTGTTGCGGATGTCAGGTGGGAGGGAGTTCCAGAGGCGGGGTGCAGAGCAGCTGAAGGCTCTAGACCCCATGGTGGTTAAACGGAAGGGGGGTGCAGTGAGGCTGAGGGAAGCAGAAGATCTGAGTGTGCGGATGGGTGTGTTGATGTGCAGGAGGTCGGAGAGGTACAGAGGAGTGAGGTTATGGATGGCCTTAAAGGTGAGGAGCAGAATCTTAAAAACGATACAGGATTTGACGGGGAGCCAGTGAAGTTGCTGAAGGAGTGATGTGGTTAATGGAGGGGGTTCTGGTGATGATGCGGGCGGCAGAGTTCTGAACCAGTTGAAGTCTGTGGATGGATTTGAGAGGTAGACCAAAGAGAAGGGAGTTGCAGTAGTCGATGCGGGAAGTGACGAGGGTGTGAACAAGAATGGCGGTGGTCTTAGGGTTAAGGGACGGCTGGAGGCGGTTGATGTTGCGTAGATGGAAATAGGCAGACCGAGTGATATTACTGATGTGAGATTTGAATGAAAGTGTGCCGTCGAGGATGACACCCAGACTCTTAACCTGAGGGGAGGGGGAGACTGAAGAGTTGTCTAGTAATTGAGAAACTGTCAGGTTTGGTTAGGGTGGATTTTGTGCCAATGAGGAGAACCTCGGTTTTACTGTCGTTAAGTTTGAGAAAGTTAGAGGAAAACCAGGATTTGATGTCCTGTAAGCAGTCAGACAGGGAGGATGGAGGGAGGATGGTGGTTGGTTTGGAGGACAAGTAGAGCTGGGTGTCATCCGCGTAACAATGAAAGTGGATGTTGTGTTTACGGAAGATATTGCCAAGAGGAAGTAAATAGATGATAAAAAGAAGAGGCCCCAGGACAGAGCCCTGGGGAACACCGGTTGTGACTGGAAGTGGCTGTGATTTGAAGGTTTTGAGTTGGATGAACTGAGTGCGGCCAGAGAGATATGATTTAAACCAGAGGAGGGGTGTGTCAGTGATCCCGATGGAGGTCAGTCTGTCAATGAGGATGCTGTGGGAAATGGTGTCAAAAGCTGCACTAAGATCAAGGAGGATGAGGATAGTTAGTAGTCCGGAGTCAGCTGCCATGAGGAGGTCGTTAGTGATTTTCACCAGTGCTGTTTCTGTGCTGTGATGGGGGCGGATACCAGATTGAAATTGTTCATACAGGTTATTGTCAGACAAGTGGGTATGGATTTGGGATGCAACAGTTTTTTCCAGGATTTTTGAGAGAAATGGTAGGTTAGATATGGGACGGTAGTTATTAAAGTTGTTGGGGTCTGCACCAGGTTTCTTCAGTATGGGCGTGATGGCGGCTGATTTGAAAAGTGAGGGAACAAGACCAGAGGTGAGGGAGGAGTGTATGATGACAGTTATAAGGGAGGACAATGAAGGTAGACAGGCTTTTACCAGGGGGGTAGGAAGAGGGTCTAACTGACAGGTAGATGGCTTGGATTTACTGATGAGGTCAGATATTACAACAGCAGAGGGAAGTGTGAAACTTGAAAGAGAATGAGAGAGATGGTCGGTGAAAACAGGGAGAGATATACTGCAGGTGGTGTTAGGAGTTGCTGGTGAATGTTTTCTATGTTGTCATTAAAAAATGACATGAGGGAGTTACAGTAGGCAGTTGAATACTGATGAGGTGCAAGAGAGTCCGGTGGTCGTAGAATGTTCTTCACTGTAGAGAACAGGACCCTTGTGTTCCCTTCGCCAGAGCTGATGAGAACTGCGTAGTATGATGATTTGGCTGTAGAGAGAGTGTCCTTGTAGTGGAGAATGTGGTTATTGTACATCTCTTTGTGAACGACAAGTCCAGTTTTTTTTGCAGAGGCGTTCCAATCGACGGCCTTTTGTTTTGAGTTGGCGTAGTTCAGGTGTAAACCATGGAGCAGAATGGGTGAAGGAAACAGACCGGGTTTTTAAAGGAGCCAGGGTATTGAGCAGTTTATGAAGATTTTTATTGTAATGAGAAACCAGTTCATCAGGCGGGGATGAACAATTTATGCTGGGCAGGTTGTCAATGCCACTGGAGAGTGTAGTTACATTAATATCCTTGATGTTGCGGAAGGAAATAACACGTGACAAATTTGGTTTGGACAGTGTTAAGGTGACAGTAAAGGATATTAATGAGTGATCAGAAATGGGAAGATCAGCTGCAGTACATTTAAGAGGAGTGACACCAGAACAGCAGATCAAGTCCAGAATATGTCCTTTGGAATGAGTCGGAAAATCGATATGTTGCTGTAATCCAAAACTCTCCAGGCAAGATGTGAAGTCCTTTGTGAGAGCATTGTTGACAGTATCCATATGTATATTAAAATCTCCCAGCACTATTATGTTAGGTGAGAGTGAGCAGAGATGTGTGAGGAAAGCAGCAAATTCGTTTATGAATTTATTATTAAGCTTAGGTGGACGGTAGACGCTTGCAACTATGGTAGGGATAGGCCCATTGAGTTGTAAGGCAATTGATTCAAATGAGCCGTGAATAGGCACAGATACAGACGAGACTTTCAAACTCTCGTGGTAAATCATCGCGAGACCTCCCCCTCTGCCGGTGGCACGGGGTTGACAGATGTAAACAAACCCAGGAGGAGTAGATTCATTCAGCTGTGAAAAGTCATTAGGTTGTTGCCACGTTTCTGTCAAACAGAGAAAATCAAACTTACGATCAGTCAGGACATCTTGGAGAAAAGGACCCTTGGTCGTAAGAGAACGGATATTGAATAGTGCAAAGTTGACATCAGTGTGGTCGTGTTTATGTTTAGCACTAACGTTAGCCGACCTGGCTAAGCTGGCTAAGACAGTGTGGTCAACTTTGCGTGCGGAGTTTCTTGGGTGTTGTCGAGTTGAAGACCAGATGGATTGTATGGGTTTGGAGTCATCGATGTAAAACCTTCGCCGGGAACCACGGTGGATATATTTCCGACGGGGATGACGAGCGATGTCCAGAAAGAGGTGCAATGCCGGTGTTGCAGTATAACGTGAGTCATGACAACTGGCGACATTCTATTATTTTCGTCATAGGAATCCGGGGCGTGTACATTGAGGACCCATTGTTGACTTACCATGTCGATCGCCTCGTTTGTCGTTTACGTTCATCTTTTGCTATATCTGCCTTCCTAAGATCACTTTGATGCACATTCAGTACTCGTATGTGAGGTTGTGGGTGAGAGGTGGATATCGTGACGCTTACAGGGAGGTATCGAACATTACAAAGTAGGTGACTGTGTGGATGCCTGTTCAAAATATTGCAAACTTGAATAAATCATTTAATTTATATATTTGTGTCCGACTTTCATTTGTACATCGTT
This sequence comes from Gymnodraco acuticeps, assembly GCF_902827175.1. Taxonomy (NCBI): domain Eukaryota; kingdom Metazoa; phylum Chordata; class Actinopteri; order Perciformes; family Bathydraconidae; genus Gymnodraco; species Gymnodraco acuticeps. The sequence goes on from NW_022990159.1 coordinate 138,729, forward strand.
CTTAATGTGATGTATAGTAGCTCTGATAGCTGTCCACACCTTCAGACAGCCTAAAAGTAAAACACAAGTTGTTTATTCACAGCACGACCGCTCATCGACATGACTGGATCACTCATGACAGGTTGTGATCAGCTCCGAATAAATTGTGATATAAATGCTGTAGCTATATTCTCCAGGGAGCCCGTTTTTTTTAATGAAATACCTGTATCCCTCTCATCACAACAAGACTCTACACTGTGCAGGAAAAACAATTACATACATGAAAATAACCTTGATGCATGGGAATGAATCACACAAACTATCTTCCGTGGCTATACTGATACGTCACAGTAACGGTCAACCACAGAAAAGTAAGTCCTGCGGGGCACAAGTTGAATACATATATACAGTAGTTCTATTATGCCTTTAAGCCTATACGTTTAACCCATAAGAACCCGGACCCATTTCTACTTTTAGGGAAATTAAGGGGAACGTCATTTAGACTAAATAGACCACCGAGAACACATTTCTGACAAGTAACCCCCCCTAGTGTCAAATATCTGAAATGTGACATATGTGTCACATTGGGCTTTAATGGTAAAGTAACTCTTATTTATAACTTCATGAATGAGGATGATTTTTTGGTTTACATTTGTTTGAACATACTTGAATTGAATAATAAAGAATATGTTAACTAAATATAATTGAATCAGCTAAATTAACTGAGCAGATCATAATCATATTTGTAATTGTGCATATATGTCACTCCGGGTTTACTGTGAATGTTTAGGGTTAATGTCCCGATGTGACATCAGTGTCACAGCAATATTTATGGCATTTGTTTCATATCAATTTCATCAATAAATGTTTCTACAAGAGGTTATATGTAATCAGAATCAGAAAAGAGCCGAAGACAGCTTAATGTTTAACAAATGACATGTAAGCATTTTTATTCTTAAATGGCTTGAATGTTAACTTTAGCAACAAAAAACCTTTCCAAATGTAGCTAGTTCTGTCACATGTGTTAGCCTGGCACATGGACATCTTGGACATGTTGTTATGGGAACACAAAAGCAAATGACAAGGACCATAACCCACCAGACTGTTCAGTGTGTGTCACTTAGGGACTTAAAAAAGGCTAAAGCTGTATAAGGAACTTTCCAGAACATTCAAAGTTCATGTGACACCTGTGTCTAAGCAATTCTGTCTGCACCATGAGGACCCACTGATATAAATGCTTAACTGTCTAAGTTGCACCCATGCACTTTTTGGAGGGCTAAGCGCCAGCTTGACATGTTTTTGGCTTCATTTATAGAAGGAAAGACAACAGTGATAGTTATGTTTCAGAATAACATTTATTGGAAATTGTTAGAACAATCTCACTGGTCACCGGCTTGAGCTTCAATCTCAGGATCCATGTATTTGTGATCAAAAGTAGGCTAATATAAAAGTAGTGTAGATCATTACATTTCAGAGACAGTAATATTGTAATGTAACGTAGCCTATTACTTAAAAAAGACAGTAATAAGTAATGTACTGTTTTACATTTTGGAAGTAACTTGCCCAACACTGCAGATGATCCAGTCATCTCGATGCTGCTTTCGGGCTGTGAATAAACAACTTGTGTTTTACTTTTAGGCTGTCTGAAGGTATGGACAGCTATCAAAGCTACTATACATCACATTAAGAACGATGTACACATGTTTTATATGTATTCAACTTGTGCCCCGCAGGACTTACGTTTCTGTGGTTGACCGTTACTGTGACGTATCAGTATAGCCACGGAAGATAGTTTGTGTGTTTCATTCCCATGCATCAAGGTTATTTTCATGTATGTAATTGTTTTTCCTGCACAGTGTAGAGTCTTGTTGTGATGAGAGGGATACAGGTATTTCATTAAAAAAACGTGCTCCCTGGAGAATAGCTACAGCATTGATATCACAATTGAATCGGAGCTGATCACAACCTGTCATGAGTGATCCAGTCATGTTGATGAGCGTTCGGGCTGTGAATAAACAACTTGTGTTTTACGTTTAGGCTGTCTGAAGGTATGGACAGCTATCAGAGCTACTATACATCACATTAAGAACGATGTACAAATGAAAGTCGGACACAAATATATAATTGAAATGATTTATTCAAGTTTGCAATATTTTGAACAGGCATCCACACAGTCGCCTACTTTGTAATGTTCGATACCTCCCTGTAAGCGTCACGATATCCACCTCTCACCCACAACCTCACATACGAGTACTGAATGTGCATCAAAGTGATCTTAGGAAGGCAGATATAGCAAAAGATGAACGTAAACGACAAACGAGGCGATCGACATGGTAAATCAACAATGGGCCCTCAATGTACACGCCCCGGATTCCTATGACGAAAATAATAGAATGTCGCCAGTTGTCATGACTCACGTTATACTGCAACACCGGTGATGTGTCAGGCAGGTGGAATTGTAGTCGGAAGAGCTCAGCAGCTGTGTATTGGAGTGCCGCTGTCGCTAGGTTGAACGACAGGGCAGTCCAAATGAGAACAGACCACACAAACAGCTCGTTGATCCACATAGTTGTCGGTGATGTTTGGCTAGAGGATGGGCCTCACGCCGCTGCTAACGAATATAAGAAGCTTTTTCTACAACCAGTGAGGTAAAGACACATCTTTATATGATCATTATAGTTATAAAAAAATAAGAGAATAAAGTAAACAGGTATAAAATACTATATGACAGTAAAAAAAAGTTGTTAAATAAACAAGAATACAGTTTAAAAGGGGAGTGATTTGTAAAATATCCATAAAGAAAATCTGCTTACAGTTCTAATGTTGCTCTCACCAGATTGATGCTTCTAACTTCAACATTTAAAAATATATATTCCCTGGGGGAGCATGCCCCCTAGAGGAGGTTAGGTCCCCCCCACTTAAATCATGTCCACATGGATAGGAAACTAAATACATTTGCACACATCTTGTGTCCATATCTTTCTGTTTTGGTGGTCATGCCACAACCGTGCACGTGGTTTATGTTTATGTTTATTAAGGATCCCCAGTAGCTTTTGCTCTTGACAAAAGCTACTCTTCCTGGGGTCTGACACTTAAAACAATAATACAACAACATTCAAGACATAATTCCTGACATCATTAACAACATCACCAATCTCATCCACTTTCAATCTCAGTCTCAGCCAAGGATGGTACATGGTAAGAGTCATAGTAAGATGTCTGGATTCAGAGGTTGCTTTTTCTTTGCACAGCATGAAAGAAAGGTGAAATGAATGGGCTGTGATTCTAGTATTTTTAAGCAGAGGTCAATCATTTGTACGGCCCTCGGAGGATGTTGTAAAAATTGAAATGGCCCTTGAGAGGAAAAAGGTTCCCCACCCCTGCTGTAGACGGTGTGAAAGCACCTATGTTTTAAATGATGGTCGGACCTGTGAGCCTTCTGAATTACCGGGACAGCACGTTCTAAACTAAAATGTTCAATCAATAAAGTAACATCTTATCTTAATAATATCTTCATATTAATAATAATAATAAATCATACAGTATGTGTCCGAAAGGGAGCAGGAAGAAGCAAACACACAAATATACAAAAGATACACTGCATATTAAAGCAAACGATTGTAAAGGTAAAAGTATGAGCATAACAAATAAAGAAGTGTAATGTAAACATTTACATTATTATTATGATTATTTAATATATGAAGACTATATATTATTGAATTACAAGATTAGATATACTTTAGTTGATCTAAAATATTGATGTGTTCAAATGCTCTTCAAAACACAACTGCAAGTCCATGAAACTTGTCTTTCTGTATTTGTGAATGAAGCGCCATCTCCTGGTTAAAACCTGAAATTGAAGATCTGGCAACGCCCTCCGGGAAATAGTGGGAGGGCTTAACATTCCTCGATACTGGTCTTAGGCAGGTCGTAGGGAGGAAGCTGTAAGCTGGAGTCTGAAATTAGGTGCTACATCTGTAGGTGTGCCTTTATATCAGCTGTGCACCGTTATGGTGTAAATACAGCCTATCTACCAATTGGATCAAATATAAAAGTCAGCCGAATTAGTGTTGATACTGCAAGGAGACGTATTGTGTGAAAATAAATGTAAGATGTTGTTTAATTGCTGATATATTTATGATTCACGTCACATATTCAGTTTTGGCGGCAGTTCTTCCTGTTTGTCAAAAGGTCTTCTGATCAGGGCTCTATAAATAAATATCTACGGCAGATGTGTAATACGTAATGCAGCCGAACCGTGTATTACAATGCCGTTATGTGATGACTTCCAAAGAGAAAAGCAAGAATAAAGTATTATTATTATTATTTTATGCTTTCCGATTTCATATCACATAAACACCAAATCCCTGCATGCATTGCGGCATGATTTTAGCCTATCAAAACCTCTGAAAAAAGAAATGTGCCTCAGAATCGAAAGAGAAAAAGCTATGGGAAAAACACAAAAACATTGTACACAATTTAAACCAATACATGTCGTATAATTAACCAGGATAAACTGATGTGTTTAGTGGATGAGTGCTGCAGATATCACTGTTATCATTTGATCATTGGTTTTATTATGAAAACGTCGAGACCGGAAATACTGTTTTCAACCCGTAACTTTACATGGAGGCTGCCGCATACCTCAAATCATCTTCCTAATATCTATGGAACTATAGATCCTACATATCGACTGGACGTGGATTCTAAAAGTACAATATACACTTCTCGCTAGAAATCTAATCAAAAAGCGTTTTAATGCCAAACTATCCTACAATTTAGGATTTTACAGAGAGGGTTATTTGTGAATAAACGACCATCTGTAACGTTTGCATTCAACGGGAGCAGGACGTATTAAGCGCTTGAACAAACGACACATTTGGTCATATGAGTTGGAGGACTTGTTGTTCAGAAGGTGTGCATTCAATTTAATTAGATTAATAAACAGTGTCAGTGGAAAGTAGCTCAGTCAAATATTTAAATAAATAAATGTCTTTATGTTCTGAAAATCTCAGATTTCTCCCTTTTTTCTCAAAATCTCAGAATTTTGGCACTTTTGTATTTTGATGTCATTGTTTCTGAAGCTGCGGCGCATTTCTCATAGTGGAAGTGTTTTGAGGCGTTTGGGTCTGTAGGCCACCGTAGAAACAGACATTTTTTGTTGGAGGTGTTTGCAAGTTGTTTTTGGTCAAATAAAATGTCTTTCAGATGCCAGTTTCAGATTTTGTCTAGATATTTATTGTTATTTATTATTTAGATTTATATTCATCACACTCTCTTTGCCTGGTTTAAGAACCACAATGGCTCCTGAATCATTTCAGTGGTGACATGTGTTTCTAATAAAGCTGATTGTTACACATTGTTCTGTCCAGAGAACAATCCTCTCCTGGCTCGCCAACATCATCTCACTAATACATCTTCAACTGGGATCAATGGTTTCACATTCACACCTGACACATTCAATTCAACAGGTCAGAACATGAGACTCCAGATCTCCATTTGAATATGTTTACTGTAGATTTAAAAGATTACAACACACCAATCTGGTCTGCAGAGAGAATCCTCCGGTACATCCTGACTCCAGATGAAAGGACACATGATGGTAACTGTCTGTTCACAGCCAGCACTGATTGGTGAATATGAAGAAGGGTTATATTGAACTGACAGTGACTGCTGCCCTCTAGTGCTCAGAGGGATTATGACAGCATGACAGTGACTTGTTATTTAGTCAGCGATCAGTACAAATGTGCATTATGATCATTCAGAATCAGCTTCATTAACAAACTATGTGAACATAAAGGAAGTCTGTATTTCTCGCAGTGCGCTTACAAAAGGAGAACCAAGCTGAACGAAGCAAAGCGTGAACATTCATACATCTGGAGAAACAGCAAGACATTTGGAGACAAAGACACAAACCAGAGTCGCTCTGAAGCTTTGCTTTCTATGTGATCTGGTTTCAAAGAGCACAGATAACGTCTCTGCTGAGGGGCGAAGGAGCGGCAGGAAACGCTCTCAGGGAGAGTCTGTCTGATTGGTCAGAACTCTGGAGGTCATAAAGTGTCTCTCTCTTAGTTTCAGTTGTTTCTTTGAGTTTCCACTCCCTTTGTAATCTGCCTCAGGTCAGTTTTAATCTGGGTTCATGTCTACCTTTACCACCAACATCTACCCAGAGGTGGACAGTTGTATCATTTAATACAAATGTGAATTCAAACATGAATATATCTGGAAATAAATACAAATAATAAATGAATGCTGAAATAAATATTTACATTTATATATAAATACATCTATAAATGAATAAATAAATATGGACATGAATACATATGTAAGAACTTATAAATAATTGAATAAATACATAAATAAAATAATAAATAAATGCTGAAATATATGAATCAATAGATTCATGTTTAAAAAGGTATGTGAATGCAGCAATTACTAAATTGTTAAAGGAATAATTACATAATCACATAACAAGGAAATAAATTATTAAAGAATAAATAATCAAATACATATCGAAATAAGTAGGTAAATGCATAATTAACTACAGGAATAACAACAAATTACATGATTAAGTAGGGATGTAAACAAATAACTTAATACCTGAATTAATAAATAAGATAAAGTTGATAATCAAACAGAACATACAGGAATATATCTTTATAACTTATTTATGCAAACATTTTCTTACAAGCTTAATTTAGTTCTGTGTTGGAGGTCCTAACCTTCTCTGGTATCACTCAGGACATTTTTGTCCAAATTGGTAATTTTTCACATCAGATTTGGCTATAATGATTTTGTGTTTTTTCTAGATACTTTTTGGAATTTCAATTTTTCTAATCGGTCTCGAATACACTGTGTACAAATTACCCTAATTGTCCATTTAAAATGTTTTCCCACACTTCCCAAAAAGTGTGGGGGAACAATATTTAAATATAATGTTATATCATTTGATCATTCAAGTTTTTGAAAGTGGACATTTTTATCCTGAGTGGCCAGATAGGGTACATTTGAGTGATACCAGAGGGTTAGTCTAAAACAGTTTTGATCAATGAGGAGAGCCACATAAGTAAATCTGCTTCTATAAAATGTAGTAATTCAGGTTTTAGTTAACACATGTGTTGTATGCTTGTGTCTTTGTTCAGGCCACTGCCTCTGAAGATGCCAAGAGGGACATGGCAAACACAGTCATGGGCATATACACACTTCAAAGAGATGTGGATGGGCAGCCAGAGGACGTGGGAATTGTCATCGAAGGCAATATAGTCATGGACAACTTGGGCAGCGTGATTGTGGGGTTTGTCATGCTATTGGGACTTATTTATGCCCTGGATTTGAGCTTTCCGGACAACCTCAAACACACCTTCGAGTTCATGCAGAAGGTAGTGATGAATCTGGATGGGCACAAGCTGAATGGTAAAATCGAAAGTCTGAAGATCAAGTTGTTCGATTGAAATGTGAAAAAGAAGTGACTCATGAGTTCATTGTTGTCATTTTATTCACGAGTTTCCTAATCAGAGCAGATTGAGCCGTTATATCAATCATTTGTGCTTTTCTGTATTTGTTTCAACACACTGTAACACTATTTCCATATGTTGGTGTTTGCAGTGTACTCTTCATGTTATGTGTTATGTTCCTGTTAGAAGAGCAGTGCATACCCGTTATATTGTATTCATTGTATTTGGCAAAGGGAGATTTGTAAGTCAATTATAGGAGTTCCATTTCTCTGCCATTTTAAAAATGGTATTATCTTTCAGAAATGTTTTTCATCTTTCAATGTGAATTCATTCATTTTTAAAACACTATTGAATGGAATGGAGGATTGTTTTGAATAATATGAATTTAAAAAAAAAAAAAACTAAACCATGTTTTCTATCATGTGTAACACATTTTTATTAAATTATATTTAACCTCATTATTTCATTTTCAATTAATTAAATAGGATTTAGGTGGACTAGCATTATTTAAATTCATAAAGGTAATGTTATCATTTTACTTAAACTCTATTTGAAAAATGTGAGTTGGACTAACTCATTTACATTATACTGCATGGATGCCATTAGTTTGAGCCACATATATTTATTGGATGGAAAACCTGCCAACAATAAAATTGAGTTAATCCAATGAGTTATTTCTTTGAGTGCACTGACCAGAGCTGAGAAAAACTACCATCTTCATTCAGGGAAATTAGAATTCCTCGCTTTAAAGTGGGCGGTCACTGAGAGATTTCGAGACTACCTGATCAGCTCACCTTGCACTGTGTTCACGGATAACAATCCCCTTATCTATGTGTTGCTAACAGCCAAACTCAACGCCACAGGATATAGGTGGGTCGCTGAGCTAGCAGATTTCCATCTTACCCTCAGATATCGTCCGGGCAGAGAAAATTGCGATGCTGATGGCCTTTCAAGAATGCCTTGTGACATTGAAACGATGATGCAAGAATGTACAGAGGAAATGTTGTCTCCTTCAATCGAAGCTACAGTGCAAGGAGTGGAAGCAAGCGTTACGAACACAGTGTGGTCCGTGATGGCTATTGAGTGTGAGACAGATGAGAGGACACTGACACCTCTTTCAAAGTCAACCATATGTCAAGCTCAACAGGATGATCAAAACATTGGCCCTGTGATACAACCCAAACAGCTAGGTAAGAGGCCTGCAGGACAAGAGCTGAAATCATTCAATGCTCAGACTAAATGCTTACTCCGCGACTGGGAAAAACTCAGCCTTGATGAAGATGGCATACTTCACAGAAAGACTGCTTTCAGGACACAACTGGTCCTACCAGAAAAGTACAACAAAACTGTTCTGAGACAACTCCACGATGAAATGGGGCATCAAGGTGGGGAACGCACAACATCACTTGTTCGAGACCGTTTCTTCTGGCCACATATGCAGCAGGAAATAGAGCACTACGTGTCTCAGAGCTGTGCTTGCCTCAAACAGAAGAAGCCCTACAGAGAAACAAGAGCTCCTCTCACCTCCATTGTCACCACACAGCCATTCGAATTGGTATCAATTGACTTTCTGCATTTAGATAAATGTTAGGGTGGATATGAATACATATTGGTAATAGTCGATCATTACACACGCTTTGCACAAGCCTACGCCACAATGTCAAAATCCGCCAAGACAGTGGCAGATAAGGTGTTCAATGATTATGCACTGAAGTTCAGATTTCCTCGGAGAATCCACCACGATCAGGGAGGTGAATTTGAAAATCAATTATTTGCACAGCTGAAGAAAAACTGTGGAGTGATGGGCTCAAGAACCACGCCCTACCACCCGGAAGGCAATGGTCAAGTTGAAAGGTTCAACAGAACGCTGCTGCAAATGCTAAAGACGCTTCCTGAAAGGCAGAAGTCAAATTGGAAAGAGTCACTGCCTAAGCTCATTTATGCATACAACAGCACTCGCTGTGATGTTACAGGCTTCTCCCCATTCTATCTCCTGTTTGGGAGGTCACCAAGACGGCCTGTTGACTTATTGTTTGGCTTGACCCCTGAGACAAGAAATGCAGACCATCAAGAGTATATGAGGAAATGGAAACAACAGATGAAAGAGGCATATGAGATCACAGCAGAAAATGCAAAAAAATGTGCTGAGAGGAGCAAGAGAAACTACGACAGCAAAGTAAGGAGTTCTGCACGAGGGTGATCGTGTCCTCGTCAGGAATCTGACACCCAGAGGGGGAACAGGTAAACTGCGGAGCCACTGGGAAGATTGTATCCACAAAGTCATCCGTCAGGTTGGGAAAGACATGCCCATCTATGAAGTTCTGCCGGAGCAAGGGAAGGGTAGAGGAAGCCGGATACTACACCGTAATCTCTTGTTGCCATGTGACCATCTGCCCTTAGAGATACAGCTACAACCTGCAAAGTCAAAAAGAGAAATTACAACTAGAACATGTAGGGACAGAGAACAACCACATCAGGACGACGATGGAAGTGACAGCGATGATGACTGTGAATATTATCACATGCCTAGGGTCCAGCCTCTGCCTGTAATGCAGCCTCAGGTAAATACTAGGGATGCACGATATTGGTTTTTTGAAACCGATACCGATAACTTCCTGCTTCTCAAGACCGATACCGATAACCAAAAAATGAACGCCACTAATTATTTTAACACGATTAACGCATGTGTATTTTTTGTCCTCGGCCGCCCCGTAGTTTCAGAGCGCATCAAGTTTAAAATACCATCTACAAGCTGATGCTGACAGCCCCGCTCCTGCCGCCCGCTTGTGGCAAGCCACACTTCCACGCTCACCGGCAGGCACCGACTGGCCATCGGGAGGACCGGGAGGGTGTGTGTATGTGTGGCCCGAGCGAGCGAGAGACCTTACGTGCATTGTTGTTGTTAGCATCTGGTGCTAGCTAGCTGCGCTAACGGATATAAGGAGCTGTTTAAATGAAAACAGAGGAGCGAACATTTTTTACATTGCATTTAGCTGACGCTTTTATCCAAAGCGACTTACAATAAGTGCGTTCGACCAACAAAATACAACTTGAAGAAAACAGAATCATATAAGTACATCAGGTTTCATAGAGCAAAAACATTTCGCCACAACTGCGCCGAGCACTTGACTTTATGCAGGAAGCCAGACAGTGGGACATTGCACAAGAAGTCAGCACACTCAGCACGGATAGTGCGCAACATGATTGCAGCGTCCAGGCAGCTCCGGTTCGAGCATATGCCTTGAGTTGCACATAGCTCCAACGCCCATACCACCGACGACATGTTTGTTTACTGTCCTGGCTTCACGGCCGCACACCATTTACGTCACAGCCAGGTATGAGTTAGGGAGCCCTGGATTTGTGAAGAACTCCCCTCTTCCTAAACCACTAATACCACAGTACTGGCAAACCGGGAGGAGCCGAGTGAAAAACAAGCGCCCCTCATCCCAATCCACCCACACCGCAGTATTTTTTGTATATTGTATATTATCGGGGCTATTAATACTGGTATCGGGTTTATCGGGATGACGTCATAATTCCTAATATCGGACCGATAATTATCGGGCCGATAATTATCGTGCATCCCTAGTAAATACCCACAGAGAGGATCCCGAAGTGGAAATTACAGAAACCTCCCAGGATGTAGAGCATCAGCAACAAGGCATACCCCAGCTACAAGATGCTCAGGGCGGAGGTGATGTTTTGAATGAGGAGGACATGTCAGGCCAAGGGGCTCAAGAGGAGATTGCGTTGGGAGAGAGAACACCTGCACCACTTTCACCTGTTCAAAATGAAGATAGCAATGACACTGACATTGGATTTCAGCGACCTGTGAGAGACAGACGACCTACGACATTCTTCACATACGATCAGCTAGGCAATCCAGTTTGTTGCAGTGCTAGCATCGTATACTGGTACCCGCCACTGCCCTATGCTACAGTGCCAGCCATAAGTACATGGATGACTTCGGTACAGCAGTTTAACTACCAGCCTGTTGTTCCTGGGTACTGAACAACACACACCAGACATACTCATGGACTTTTGAAGAAGCGTGCAGAGTGATCACAGACACACATATACACTTCAGACACCTATCGACTGAGGAAGGAAAGCTTGGTAGACACAACCATATACACCACACACAATGATGGACTTTCTACTAAGTCAAGGGCTTAAATGTTTAAATTGAGTGTGTACACTTTTGCCAAACTGAGCAGTGAGCGCGGTATGTGCTTAATAAATGTTTATAGATGTTGCTGACATGTAGGCCTAATATTGTGGATTATAATGTCGGGACGACATCTGTTTTGAAGGGGAGTGTGTAATAGATATGACAAGTCATGGTTGGCCTTCCGGGTCTGTCCAGCAGAGGGCGCTTGTGGCTTGCAACGGGTGCATAATACATTGGACCTTGAAGCAAGCTAAAAACGTCTGTTTCCTTGTCTAATATTTCCCCCAAATTAGGTGAGTTCATCCGTGATAAATGTTATATATGTAGACTGTCTGTGTGTAATATTAATGTGAAAAGCACATTGTTGGCGTGATAGTTGTTAGAGGGTATTTTTGGAGGGTTTTTCTGGGTTCTGTAATTATTGTAGCTGTGTATGCTAGCTTTGCTAGCGCCGTTAGCTATTCTAGCGCCGCTAGCTATGATGGTGCAGTTTAGCTCCAAGAAGGACATTTTGTGTGTTAAATTGGATATATGTTTGCAGTATGTGCATTGTTAGTAGTTGTTTTATGTCAAGAATCGATGTTTTGTATTATACAGAGTGCTCTGTGTACCATGTTGTTGGTTGGCATAATACATTGGACCTTGAAGCAAGCTAAAAACGTCTCTGTTTCCTTGTCTAATATTTCCCCCAAATGAGGGGTTCAACACTGAGATACAGTTGGGTATCATCAGCATAGCAGTGGAAGTTGAGTCCATGATGGCGGATGATCTGGCCGAGGGGGAGCATGTAAATGGTGAACAGGAGGGGGCCAAGCACAGAGCCCTGGGGTACACCGTGGTGGACTGGGGCCGGGGGGGAATTTGAGCCATTAATGATTACAAACTGTTCACTGTTCTGGAGGTAGGATGTGAACCAAGACAGCGCTGTGCCAGTGACACTTAATAGGTCAGATAGGCGGGTGAGGAGGATGGTGTGGGAGATGGTGCCAAACGCTGCAGAAAGGTCCAGGTGGATGAGGATGCTGAGGCGGCCAGAGTCAGCAGCAATGAGGAGATCGTTGATGATCTTAATGAGGATGGTCTCAGTGCTGTGTTGAACTCTGAAGTTGGATTGGAGGGGCTCATAGAGCTCATGGTTGGACATGTGCAGATGGAGTTGGTCGGCGACTACTCTTTCCAGAGTCTTACTGAGGAAGGGAAGGTTGGAGATCGGCTGGTGGTTGTGGAGGTCGTCAGGGTCCAGGCCAGGTTTTTTGGGGACTATACCAGGAGCCAGAAAAGCATTGATGATGACCACCATGTGGGGGCAGAGTCCTTGAATAGCGCTGACCAGCTCGGCCACAGGGGAGAAGGAGGAGAGGTTGCAAAGGGAGAGGCGCGGCGCTGGGGGTGCATTGCCAGGTGGTTGAGGTGCAGGTGGGGGGAGGGCCATGTGCCAGGAGCTGCTGATGAATGGACTCAACTTTCGCCTGGAAGAAGTCAAGGAATTTGGAGCAGAGATCGGAAGCACCAGAGGGCTGGGGGGCGGAGCAGACGGTTGATGGTGGAGAACAGTGTTCTGGGGTTGCTTTGCTGGGCACCGATGAGATGAGAGTAGTAATGTGTCTTGGCGTGGGAGAGAGCTTCCTTATAGGCTTTCACATGGTCACGAAAGGCCCGTTTTTTTAGAGAGCCTCTCCAGCTGGCAACCACATGACTTCATGCTGCGGAGTTCGGTGGTGAACCAGGGGGCAGGGCGAGTGAAGGAAACTGTCCGGGTTTTGATGGGGCGAGAGAGTTGAGACTGAGGGATAGGGCAGTGTTGTAGTGGGCTACCAGGCCGTCCACGGTGGAGTCGGAGGGAGCGGAGGCCATGTGGGTAGCTATCAGGTTGGATAGGGCCGGTGCACTCACAGTCTTGATGTTCCTAAACATGATGGTGCGTTGAGGATAATGCCTGGGCAGGGAGACCGGAAAAGTGAAGAGGATGGCATGATGGTCAGATACAGCCAGGTCCAGGCGCTGTAGGTCGGGGGCGGTGGGCCGGTAGAGCACACCAGGTCCAGCGTGTGACCTTTGGTGTGGGTGGGGCCCTGGACATGTTGCTTGATGCTGAAACAGTCCAGAAGTGAAAGGAATTCAGCAGCAAATTTGCAGTTACTGGAGTCCATGTGAATGTTGAAATCATCGAGCAGGAGAGTTGATGGAGAGATGGAACAGAGAGAGGTGAGCAACTCAGACAAGATGGTAGTGGAAGCTTTAGGTCGGCGAGAGATGAGGGCAACCTGGAGCCTAGCAGAAACAGCCAGTTTGAAAACAACGCACTCAAATGAGGTGGTAGTAGGTAGGCTACTGGGAGTTATTTAACCAGGATGCCAGCCTCACTCCTGCAGAGAACACTGAGGAACCAAAGAAACGAGATAACCCAAACCCAGCATAGAGAGGCTCAGTGAATGTGGTTCTGAAGGTGTGGAGGTGGATCAGTGAGCCAGAGGAGACTCTGTAGAAGGAGAGAGAGCCAGCAGGATGATCCAGATACACTGCTACTCTACCAGAGGAGGGGGAGGGGGAGGAGAGGGAGGAAAAGGAGGAGGAAGAGGAGGAGGAAGAGGAGGAGGAGGAGATGTGTGATAATGTCTTATTGTGCCAGACAGAGTAACCATCACCAGAGCATCTCAGACTCCAGGACTGATCATTCCTTCCAAACCAACAGTCCTCTCCGTTTCCTCTCCTGTTGATTCCTCTGTAAGTCACTGATGTATGAACCTCTCCTCTCCACTTGGCCTCACAGTAACAGCGACCAGTCAGAGCTTCTCTGCACATCAGCTGAGGCCAGGAGTCGAACCTCTCTGGATGATCAGGATAATTCTGCTCCTCTCTCACACATGTCACCTTCCTGTTGTTGTCAGACAGTTGGAGTTTTCTATTCACTGTGTTTGAGTCCAGTGTGAGTTCACAGGCATCTGATGAGAGACACAGCAGGTATTAAAGGTTGTTAAAGTACCTGTGATGTCCCAGTGTGAAGATGTTCATGACACACTTACACTTCCTGAGACCTGGCCTCAGCCACCAGACTGCAGCAGGCTCCAGACTGAAAGAGGGGGGGGGGGGGGGGTCAGCATAGAAACATGACATGTCTCATGGTTCAGTAAAGGTACGTTCACACCGAGCGCGTTGCCGTTACTTGTAAAGTCAATGCAAATACGCGGATGGATGAACATTTGAGGCGTAAAGCCAGTCAGTGTTGAGGATGTCAGGCTGCCGTCAGTGACTTGAAATCAGAAAAACGAAACAGCAGCCTCAACTGTTGTTTTGTCTTTGGTTCACTGTGTTCTTCATATTTCGGTTTATGTCTCGATCTCTGATTCCTGAATCTGTTTTTTACTTTTCACTGAGGGGGGGTTTCCTCTCAGTTGTGGAACATTTGTGTTTGATGCTTACAGCTGACGGCAGACAGTGTGAAGAGTCTATCAGCTCTGGTTGTTTCAGGTCATAGGAGCCAGTTTCCACCTCCTCCATCAGACTGAGTGCCTCTCCATACCTGAGCGTGTCCAGTCCAGCAGACAGCAGCCTCCCCCCTGAGGCTCCTGGATGATTGTAGCTCAGGTCCAGCTCTCTCAGATGGGAGGGGTTTAAAGCTGAGGCCAGAGCATCACAGCCTTCCTCTGTGATCAGACAGCCTGACAGCCTGCAGACACACAAACAAGCCGTCAGATCATCTGAGGGTCCGGGACTGGAAGGGGGGGGGCTTATTACTGCATCACCTCTGGGTCATCTCTACACCTAAAACTCCAGTCACTGCTTCACAGTTCAAATGGACAGCCATGGTAAGGGTCTTATTGATATGAACAGATCACAAAACAAAGGAATAGAGAATAATGTGAACAAAGACACAGAGAGAAGACTACAAGAAGATCTGCAGCCGTCACACTCTATACAGTTTGGACATCAGACCTCCAACACCACCAGGCAGATCGTCTCAGACGCTCAGGGTGGCCTATCAGGGCTGCTCATTGTGGAGATAAATGTAGTATTTCAGACATCATCCAGAGTGTTGAAATAATGAAATGCTGTTTAACCAGCACCGTTTCAGATTCAACTTTATTGTCATTCTCCTCACCCAATCTTTGAGGCTGATCCAGTCACCCTACAGAAGAAGCTTTAATCTGAAGTTAATTTAGACTTCTTAAATCTGTGATCTCATTCTTTCAGTTACGACCTAAAGCTCAGGATCAAGGGGCTGCCCACTTTTTTTTTTTAAATGAAGGTCTTTTTAGAGGCTTTAAAGAAGTCCGTGCCAATAGTCATTTTGTGAATTGTGGCACATGTATTAATTATGTTATCGATGATGGTATTTCCACACCACCCTTATATGCTGATGTTGGTATTGACTTGTATTACTGTCTAAGTCAAATGGTACTCTGCTCTGACCTGAGAGTCTTCAGTTCACAGTGTGGACTCTCCAGTCCAGCAGACAGCAGCTTCACTCGTGAATCCTGCAGGTTGTTGTTACTCAGGTCCAGCTCTGTCAGACTAGAGGACTGGGAGCTGAGGACTGAGGACAGAGCATCACAGCTTCTCCCTGACAGCTGACAGCCACTCAGCCTGAGGAGACGATGAGGACAACAGTTATTCAGGAGACAGCAGTGTATTAATAACTGATTCACTAAATCAATGATCTCTGTACTTACAGAGCTTTGTTGGAGGCTGTGACCACTGGCAGCAGCCTCAGAAGAGCCTCCTCTGAAGCAGAGTATCTCTTCAGGTCAAACACGTCCAGATCTTCTTCTGATGACAGTAAGATGAAGACCAGAGCTGACCACTGAGCAGGAGACAGATTATCTGTGGAGAGACTTCCTGAACTCAGGGACTGTTGGATCTCCTCCACCAGAGAACGATCATTCAGTTCATTCAGACAGTGGAACAGGTTGATGCTTCTCTCTGGAGACAGATCCTCTTCCATCTTCTTCTTGATGTACTGGACTGTTTCCTGATTGGTCTCTGAGCCACTCCCTGTCTGTGTCAGCAGGCCTCGTAGGAGTTTCTGATTGGTCTCCAGTGAAAGACCCAGGAGGAAGCGGAGGAACAAGTCCAGGTGTCCGTTTGGACTCTGTAAGGCCTGGTCCACAGCACTCTGGTAGAGATGTGTTAGTGTAGGTTTGGCTTTGGGTTTGGGTTTGGATCTGAATAGTTTAGGCTTCTTGGAGGTTGTTGGTTCTTCTGACAGCAGGTTGACTCCAGAGGTGATGAAGGTCAGATGGACATGAAGAGCAGCCAGAAACTCCTGAACGCTCAGATGGACGAAGCAGAACACTGTGTTCTTGTACGTTCCTCTCTCCTCTCTAAAGACCTGTGTGAACACTCCTGAGTACACTGAGGCTGCTCTGATATCGATGCCACACTCTGTCAGGTCGGACTCATAGAAGATCAGGTTGCCTTTCTGCAGCTGCTCAAAAGCCAGTTTCCCCAGAGACTCCATCATCTTCCTGCTCTCTGGACTCCTGTGTGGATCCGTCTCACCTCCTCCCTGATACTTGATGTTCTTCACTTTGGACTGAACCACCAGGAAGTGGATGTACATCTCAGTCAGGGTCTTGGGCAGCTCTCCTCCCTCAGTTTTCAACATGTCCTCCAGAACTGAAGCAGAGATCCAGCAGAAGACTGGGATGTGGCACATGATGTGGAGGCTTCGTGAGGTCTTGATGTGGGAGATGATGGTGCCGGCCTGCTCCTGATCTCTGAATCTCTTCCTGAAGTACTCCTCCTTCTGTGGGTCGGTGAACCCTCGGACCTCTGTCACCATGTCCACACACTCAGGAGGGATCTGATTGGCTGCTGCAGGCCGTGTGGTTATCCAGAGGCGAGCAGAGGGAAGCAGCTTCCCTCTGATGAGGTTTGTCAGCAGTACATCCACTGAGGTGGACTTTGTGACATCAGTCAGGATCTCAGTGTTGAGGAAGTCCAGAGGAAGTCGACACTCATCCAGACCGTCAAAGATGAACACGACCGAGAACTGATCAAACCTGCAGATTCCTGCGTCTCTGGTTTCAGAGAAGAAGTGATGAACAAGTTCCACCAAGCTGTACTTGTTCTCTCTCACCACATTCAGCTCTCTGAAGGTGAATGGAAATATGAACTGGATGTCCTGGTTGGCTTTGCCTTCAGCCCAGTCCAGAGTGAACTTCTGTGTTAAGACTGTTTTCCCAATGCCAGCCACTCCCTTTGTCAGCACTGCTCTGATTGGTGCATCTCTTCCAGGTGAGGCTTTAAAGAGGTCTTCTTGTCTGATGGGTGTTTCTGGTCTGTCTGGTTTCCTGGATGCTGTTTCAATCTGTCTGACCTCATGTTCAGCATTGACCTCTGTGGTGTCTCCCCTGGTGATGTAGATCTCCGTGTAGATTTTATGTAGGGTTTCAGATTTGTCCATAAATCTGATATTTTCAAATGTTTCCTTCAGGTTTGATTTGAGTTCACCTTGGCACTTCGTGAGAATATCTGAATGAATAAGAAATACATTTACATGAAAGATACATCAACATTTTTCCTTCTAATTGGACCCATTTCTGACAAAATAGCAGGTTATTTTCCTTATATCAAGTCACTGGATCTTGTTGCATAATTATCTGTACATTGTCCAGTATAAGTTCCACCCCACAGAGAACCATCAGTTTTCCCACAGAGAACCATGGCCCTAAACCTGACTGACTCTTATTCCTGCTGCTACCAGCAGATCCCAACACCCACTGAGTGTGTGGACACAGCTCTCTCTCTGGTTTACAGGAAGTGGATGGTTCTTACTGTGTCACAGTATACTCCTGCAGTAGCCTACCATCTACAAGACACCCTGGGGGGTCAAAGTAATAACCCGTCCCTTCCTCACCAAGTCATGTAGGACGGCAAATGATACCTCCTTCCACCTGTAGGGGGCTGGGCCATTAGTAATGACAGAATCTGCAGTGAGCAATCCCAGTGAGGCTGAGCAATCTGCTCCTCTGATGTTTAGAGCTTACCCTACTGTTATAGCATAATGTTTAATACAGCGTATTTCTGATATTCATTAAGGTCACATGCTAAGCTATATGATGTGTGTTACTGAGTTGGGTCACACAGTTAGAGACAATGGTCCTTCTGAGTTATCAATAGATGTATTCATTTGAAGTGAGCTGACACCGAGGGTAGAGGAAGTTCAGAGAAGGCCTCAGGTTATAAAAACAGTTCACCTTTGTTAGTCAACTAATCCTCAGGATATCATGAGACGATAAAGTTAATACTAGGGCTGCCAAACGATTAAAAATGTTAATCAGATTAATCACAGCTTTAAAATGAATTAATCATGATTAATCACCATTCGAACTATGTCCAAAATATGCCATTTCTTTATGTATAGGCCTATTGTTGTGGGAATGGAAAGATAAATGAAAGAAGGCGGATATATCCATTTAACATACAGTATGTTTATTATAACATTGTTCTGTGTGTCAAAATGAAAGACAGCCCACACACCTATCAATCATCAAACCGTGGGGTCTCATTTCATTACGTGTTGATTTCTATCAACACGTAATGTTGTATTGATGTATATAGAGATGTACTACAGCTAGGGTTGGGTATCGTTTGAATTTCCACGATTCTGATTCCGATTCTACTTTTCGATTCCGGTTCTTAACGGTTCTTAATTCCGATTCTTTGAGGGGCAGGGTAAAAAAATGATACGTGCTTCTTCCACCAAAAAAAGTACATTTATTAGACTAAAGTGAACTATCTAAACACTCAGAGTCCTTTACCTCACTGAGCTGTAGTTATCAGCCTCTCAGTCTGACTGGAGAGGACTCTCCCTCCACATCATTGTAGAAACATCTTCTTCTTCCGTTAGAGCAGCTAGCACCAGATGCTAATAACAACAGCGCCCTCCCTCTCTCCCTCCCACGCTCACTCGCTCTTTGGCTGTGAGCTGCGGGTGCCTGATAAGCCAACATCCCCCATTTTCATCACTTACAGCGCCCATCGTACAGGGGAAATGAAAAGTGTAACCGGGGGGAAAAGGGTGTTACATTTACTTAATTATGAATGTTGTTGCATCAAGGCCGAAAATTAGGATGAGCGCCAACGGTCAAAACGTTTTGTTTCCCTCCCAGAGCTGTCAGCGCAGCGCCTCCACAGATCTGGCGCCCTAGGCGAACATCTATAACGCCAGTGCGACGGGCCGGCCCTGGTCTCAGGTTATGCTGTAGGAAGTGTAGGTACAACGCTACATTTCCCGCCCCTTCCCAGTCATACAGTAGGCTACGGAGAGCGGCGTGAAACATTTCCTCAGGCATCGAAAAGCGGAACCGAAATTTACATTTCTAAATGATGCCGTTGGAATCTAAATGTTGGAACCGGTTCTGAACCGGAACCGGTTCTCGGTACCCAACCCTAACTACAGCAAAAGTATTCTCTGTCGGGACTTCCTGCAACAACACCACACCGTTATCTTGATTCTGATTGGCCAGAAGACATTATCAAAGATGTTCTATTGAGAAGACGATCACTACGTGACAAAAGTTTTCAAACCGTTTCTAGTCTTCGGTATTTCCAAACAAGTGGCTGCTGAAATCAATCTGACTAACTGTCTGTGCAATTTACTGCGCGCGAGTTGGCGGACTTTATTTTGCTTACTTTAACATCATTGTTCATGGTGGGGCTAAGCCATGTCTTGGTATGGCTGTAGCCACTGGTAGGATGTATGGGGCGGGCTATTCTGCGCAAGCCTTAAATGCGTTAAATATTTTAACGCAATGAATTCAAAAAATGAATTACCGCTGTTAACGCGATAATTTTGACAGAATTAGTTTAAACATATACAAGTATAGCTTTCAGAGAGATAAACATGTGACATTTGTGTGGTAGGCTGCATGGTAAAATGTGTGTGTGTTAAACATGCTTAGGGAAAATGTGTGTGTGTTCATTGCAGTGGCTATATGCTGTATGATTGTTGCTACTGTCGGGGGGCATTTCCGCGACTGGCTGCTGTGGCAGCAGGTGATATACTTCCCATTATTGTTTGTTTGTTGCAACAACTACATAATAATTAATGATCAGCTATATCTGTGTTTGTGTTTTATTGATTCCTCTCTGTTTCATTATTTCCTGTTGTGTGAGTGCTGGATCGCCACAACACTACAGTCCCCTTTAAAACATGGGAAATGACACTGTCTGCCTCCATGCAACATTGAACAGGAATGTAAATCACAACTGTCCAGTCTCATGTCAGGACAAACCTCCACAGTGTGTCCCTGTGGCCCCTTCTGACCATCTGAGCAACAACAGCTGTTCTCCAAGCCCTCAGCTCTGCCTCCTGAACTCAGTGTGCATCAGTCCCATTCAACATACTGAGACTGAGTCAGCAGCTAACCTACACTGTGGCAAACAGCCGGGGTTCATCCATGACTCCCCCTCCTGAGATATCTGACAGTTCGGCAGGACAAACCTCGTTCCAAACAGAATTGGCTGTTTCCTGGGAAAATGTAGCACTCAAGGACTCACTGCCATTTCAGAGCCCACTGATGACTTTTGTGGAGATTGATGTAAAGTATTATGGCAAAAAGTTTGATACAGCGTAATTCTGGTATATTCATTTTTATGTCACCTGATATAGGCTATGGGATGTTAAGTGTTGGTGTGAGAGAAATGTATGTGCGTTCATTTCAGGACTCCTAAAAGAGCAGGAGAATTGAGTCACACACAATTAGAGAGACAATGGTCCTTCTGATTCTGGTTGAGCTGACTTCGGGTGGATGGAAGTTCAGAGATGGCCTGGGGGTATGAAGACAGTTGTTGGTGAGCTGGTCCTGAGGAGGTCATGAAGTGATGACTGTTACATTTCCAACAAGTATGGCTTTCATAAAGAAACACATGACTTATGTGATAAGATACATAATAAGATGTGTTTTGTTGCAAAGTGAGCCTGTTTTGTTTTCTGCTGGCCAGCGCTGATTCACTGTGACACAGCATATTTTGCGTCTCCCAATGAGATGACCTGAAAAGATGACCAGCTGACCTAACCCCTCCTTCTTATTCTTGTATATCTCCTGTTGAGTCCTGGCGTTCGCTCTCTCTTCTCGGGCTGCCAGGACCGAAGGATCTACGCAGCACGCGAACCAGGGCAGGAGTGGGCCTACTCCTTACATTACAATATAATTGTATTGTATTATATTGTATTGTAATGTATTATATTGCATTGCATTATTACCTTTTATAATTAAAACAGATTATTGTTTAAACTGGTATCCGGGTGTTCTCTGATTTCCTTCCTGTTATGATTTTAAGCAGGACTCGCCAAAACGACACGCGGAGCCGAGTGGGGTTGTAAAAACCTCAAAACTTCTACACTTTCTGGTCACTCCTCTGATCCATCCCCTCCCCAACACTGGCTTTTAGCATCACCCACTTGTATTACATATCTCCAATGTCCCACCAGGAGAAACTCGTTAATATAGCAGCAGAGTGTTTTAGTGCCGCAGTCTGTAGGAATTTGTGTTGCGCTGGACAGACAGGCCACCTGTTTTGCTCAGACCTCTCTCACCTGTCCTGTGCATGTGTGTGTATTGTACTGTGTGTTACCACAACCGAGTGAGCAACTGAGCTGAATTTCCCCTTTGGGATGAAATAAAGCTTCTTCTCCTTCTTAATAACATCGGCTGGTGCATCATAATGACGTTGGATAGTGTCAGTGCGGTCGGATTCTCAAAGCACAGCAGTCTCTTTTCCTAAGTCCTGATGAATCACACTGTAAACAAAAAACACGTAAAAAAACGGTCAAAGTACTGGCAGCAGCGGCTGCCAAACAAAAACCCTTAAATTAAAGTCAAATACTTTAACTGAAATAAAGTGAATAAGCCATTAATTTACGGGAATTGTCCGTAAAGATTTTACAGGAAAACACTGTAATTTTACAGATGTATCCTCTCTTTTTACAGTTAATAACCATTAATAAAAGTAAAGCACTAAAACTTCTACGGGCAAAAAACCCGTAAAAAAACGGTCAAGATGGCTGCCAAACAAAAGCCATAACATTAAAGTAAAAATACTTTAACGGAAATAAAGTGCAAAAGCAATTGGTATACAGAAATTGTCCTTAAAGATTTTAGAGGAAACTTTCCTCTCTTTTCAAAATCCATTGTCTTAAAATGTTACATTAAAATACCTCAAATAAAGTTCTGATGAGAAAAACAGTTTAAAAAAAAATAAATGTTTATTAGATTGATCAAACACTAAAATAAATACAGAACCTAAAGGTCTAACGGGAGAATACTGTTATCTTACAGCTTTTTCTAACATTTTCCAATCAAACAAAATGACATCACAAAATGTTCTGTAGGAAACAATTACTCTGAAAACTTAAAATATAAAAATATTTGTAGAATTATAGTACAACTAATGAATACAGCATTTCATATTTAATCATACTTATAAACAGTAGGAAAAAAAAGTAAGATGAATTTTTTAAGATTACTGTAGTGGCAATTTCTTATGTTACCTTCTATGCTAAAACCAAATGCTTCTGAAAGCATTGTCTAACACTACTGTACCATTTCTTCATATGTGCTGTTTCCTCTCTTACTCTAATGAGGGTTATTATTCTCAAGCGCTTCAAGGCCACAGAGCTGATTTGGCAGACTATGTTGAAACTACTCCTCTTCACACTAAGTTTGAACTTCCATATTCTGATAACTGTTATACTTTCTATAGCTCAAGGACACAGGTGTCTAATAGCGATATGAGACATCCGTGTGAAAGCAGATTTCAGAGGCGTTCCGCCATGCTACACAAAACTCTGTCTGCCCGCCCTATCTTGTATATAAGCTTTGCTATTTTGTGACTATTGCGCACACTCTTGCAGACTATCCTATACTCTGTGAGACCTGTGCCATTTGAAGCTTCAAATAAATAACCAACAAGCCAACGCTGCTTGCTTTCACCAGTTTATTATTGATTACTCTCATTGTACATCTTTACAGTATTGACGAGTTTAAAATATCCACAACAGACGTGGTGTCAGAAGTGAGATCTCTGAAAGCTCCGTCGGGGACACCCAGGGATGCTAGTGGTTGGCCGCCGGGATCCTCGGATTCTCCTCTACCTCGACAGAAAGTGTTACGGGACGAGAGGACCAGCGCCTGAGTGAAACTGATTGACTTCACGAGATCCAACAAACTCAATTCCTCTAAAATATCTGGTGAGATGTACAAATTCTAATTGTTTAAAAGTCAAAGTTAAATAACCTCCATGACATTTATTAAGCGGGATTGCTCAAAAGTAGGATATTTGGTATATCCGTCGTAAAAGGTTTTACGATCAGTTTTTGTGTGATTTGTACTGAGGAACAAATATCACATCACCGACGGGTGAAAAATTGTGTTTTGGTAACACGGGGTGTCTTGGTGACACTTAAAGACTTTAGTCATGGGGACAAAGCAAAGTAAGGGGGCAGAGCCTCCTGAGGGCCCAATTGTAGATGTCATACGAGCAACATATGGTGAAAGCAGTCTGTCTAAATTAAATATATGGACGGAAATGTTCGGATTTCCAAAGGGAGGATCTTTGAGTAAATTAAAAATCAAAGACCTAAAGGACAAATTACAAGAGTGTGAAGATGGAATGAGAAAGAAGAGTAAAATTAAAGTAAAAGAGTTAGAAAAGATTGAAAGTCACAGAAAGTGTTTAAAATACTGGGAGGATGAAGCAGAATGCCGTGAAAGGAGGCAGTTGGTCTCTGCAATAAAGAAAATAAAGGTGGATGATGAAAGTGAAGGAAAAAGGGAAATTAAATGTTGTCCGAAGCCACATAATCCATTCCACCAGACATCCACTTCTCTGTCTCCGTCTCTTACAGGTACGGATTTCCGTTCCACCCTCAGGTCCATCCACCTCCCCCGGCGTATCGAGACGCAAACCATCTGGACGCCGGTACCGTGGGTGGGGATCCAGCAGAGGCAGTTCCACCCGTCAGAGCATCTCCATCTACACCACCCAAAACGGGGACACAACTCAGCCCGAACACCGTAAAAAAAAAATCATAGAGAAGGAAGAAAAACGCCAAGACACCGCGAGAAAGAGAGCTGCTAGAGAAATAGCTAATAACTCTGAAATATACAAACAGCACCTCCGGGACTACGACCAAACCACCAATGACGACAGCGAGGAAGACGAAACGACAGCGGAGGAGAAACAGACGGGGATGATGCAGCATTCTTTCCCTATGGTCCAGGTAGCGGGACACGATGGACCGTCTGTCGTGTATCGCCCTTGGACCATCAAGGACATAAAGGAAATGATGAATGACCACCTTCCTGACATTCAACAAGACGGAGAAAAATTCTCCACAGCCCTTCTCCTATTCTGCCAGCAATTTTCTCCCACCATGCCTGAAATACACAGATTACTGACATTAAAAATAGGCCCAACTCATGCCAGCCATTTCACTGGTCTGATGAACGGTCACCAACACCAGATGAATACAGAATGGCTCCACCGCACCAATGAGGGATACCGCAACGCAATTGCCACCCTCTGCGCAGCAATTAAAGCGAAATTCCCCACTAAAGTTGATATGGCAAAAATCACCGCCTGCAAACAAAATCCTGACGAATCGGTAAATGACTATTACCACCGCCTGCACCTTGTTTTCAATGCAAACAGCGGCATCCAAGAACCTGATGGCTACCCAGTAGGGGTTGTAGGAGTTTGAGAAACCCATCTCAACAACGCTTTTCTCAACGGCCTGTCCTCGGCTATCTCTACATCTGTGCGAGCCTCCTGCATTGGCGTTATGGACGGTGTCCGTCTGGAAGAAATCCGCCGACATGCCATACATGCCGAGAAGCGCCTCTCAGAAGAAAAAGCTAATGACGACAAGAAATGCCGCAACCGAAAAGACAAGGCCCAACTGACCATGGTCCAAGCCGTTACAACCGCCTGGTCACACCAACCCCAAGGAGACGCCTGCAGCATCAAAACAGGGAAGTGCCACACACACACACATCATGCAAGCTATTGATACATTAGAAAAATTAGAAAACATGCCTGTGGTTAAAGAGGGTACATATTTGAAATATGACACTGAAACAGCATTTAAGAAGTTTCGCACACTAACTCTAGCTATCCTGGGTGTTGATTAGGGATGTAACGATATACCGAATATCGCGGTAAATAAACGTCCCAACACCGTCGTGAGACTGACTAAATCTACCGCGATTTTTATTTTTATTTTAAACCTTTATTTAACCAGGTGGTCCCATTGAGATCATCGATCTCTTTTTCAAGAGAGACCTGTCCAACATGGCAGCAAGTAGGTTACAACATGAACATGAAACAGATAACACAAAAGGACATGGTATTTACAGGCTACATGTACAGACACTGACAAGTACCAACAGTATATTTATATCTCTGTCAATAAGCCTCACCTTCTTGGCAACAACTGTATTGTTTTTGAAGTGGTGGAGAGACAATGCACAGTTTGACCCACTGCTGTCACCCATGGCCAAAGCATATCTCTCCGTCCCACTGAGGTGGCGTTAGACTTTTTCGCTGTCCGTCATTTTGACAGACAGGATCGTAAAATGTCCGTCATAATCCCTTATTACCCGTCGGGTCTGAACAGTTCACGAGAGAGCACGCTCGTGAAGTGGGGGGGGGGGGGGGGTGTTATGCCGTGTGTGCATGCACCTCGCGGGAGCGCGCACAGCGTAAAGCAAAACCTCCCAGACATGTATTGATCTGTACGGCAAAGTACGGTTTGGAAACTATATCATTTCCTTTTGGAGGGCATGCATAACACGGCATAACACCAGAGCCTCGCTGCGGGGAAACGTTGGCGCTGTTCCGAGTTTGCTCTAATCTGTCAAAATGACAGACTGCTTTCAGATTTTACCGTCATTGTTAAATAAAATATTCGGTTAACGCGACCACTGCAGTCTGAAGTATTAAAATAACGTGTTATAGCAGAACATTTAATACAGCGTATTTCTGGTATATTCATTTTTAAATGTCACCTTATAAGAAGTGTGTTGAATTATGTTATTACTAATATATGTGTGTTTTTATATATTCATGTGTGTTAAAACTTGAATGGACAAGTCAATTTCTTCCTCTTAATTATAGAGAGGTTTTTTATATATTAATTATTCCTATAATGATGTCCCATTTTTAGTAGAAGGATAAAGATGTTGGTGTGTTACTGAGTTGGGTCACACACAGTTAGAGAGACAATGGTCCTTCTGAGTTATCAATAGATGCATTCATTCTAAGCGAGCTGACTTTGGGATGGAAGGAAGTTCAGAGGAAGGCCTGAGGGTATAAGAACAGTTAACCTTTGTTAGTTAACTAATCCTAAAGATGTCATGAGACAAGGACGTTTAAAACCTATACAAGCATAGCTTTCAGAGAAGAAAACATGTGACCTTTGTGTGATTAGCTACATGATAAGATGTGTGTTCATTCTGTCAAAGAGTCCTCAGTCTGTAAGATTATACTACTCCAAATCATTGTTGGGGGACTGCCTGAGGGCAGAGGGACACACACACACACACACAGGAGATGGAGCAACAGATGGAATCAACGGCTGCTGACTCATTGCCTAGGGTCCCGCCCAGAAGTGAAACCGGCCAATGGAGAACTACCAGCTCACGGTCTAGGGCTCGCCCAGAAGTGAAATCGCCAATAACAAATAGCTAGGTAGGAGCAACCACACAACTCCTCCCACATAACTTGTATTTAAGCTGTCCCAATGTTCATACTCGGCGCTGTCTTCTGACTGACTGTCGTGGGACGTATCTCACACAGTAGTAGAATTCAGCCCGGAGTGCTCTGTATTGTACTGTTGCTTTTTACCATTAAAACAGATTATTGTTTAACCTTTATCCTGGTGCTTTGAGTTCCTTCTTTTGTAATTTGACTAGCTCATCAGTCATCAAGGGACGCGCGGAGCAGAGGTGAACCTTCCACCACCGCCATTGGGTGGTGCTCCAACATGTCCCAGCAACATCAGTACCAAGCGAGAGAGTTCTTTCCAGAGCAGGGGATATTGTAAATGCCCAAACATCCCAGCTTATCTGGAAATGTGGACATTCTCATATTCCTAAAAATCTGTCTGATGATGCTGAGTGAGTGACTTAGTGAGTTTGAGTTGAGTTACTTGAAAAACTAAAGTGAAACTTGATTTATTTTATTGGAGGGTCTGATTATTAAATGTTTATTTGTGAGATGCAGTGGCACAAAGAAAATGCCTACTTTGTTTGGTAGTACTATAGGTACAAAAACACTGGTTTTCTTGTTCCAGTCTGTTACTGTCACTTCGTTTTTGACACTTTAAAATACTGCTATCCTACTAAAATGCTGTACAAATCTGATTTATTATTTAATAAAGAGACATTTTCCGAGTAAAAAAAATGTGTATTGAAAAAAAATTAATTACATTTTTAATTTTTCCCTTTATTATTCAATATCGCGATAAATACCGTACCGTGGACTTGTTATCGCGATATTATCGTACCGTGAGTTTGGCATCGTTACATCCCTAGTGTTGATGTTACATTTTTGGTTGATTCTGGGGCTACACATTCTGTGGTAAAACTGGCAGATTTGCCAAATGTAGTGGTAGATGTATCCACTCAATAGGAGCTGCTGGTGAGACTGTAAAGGAGAAGTTTTCTGTACCAATTCAGTGTAGAGATAACGGTGATGCCAGCCATCCATTTCCCACATCAGTAAAACACAGTTTTCTTCTGTCATCTGTCTGCCCTATACATTTACTGCAACTGCAACTCCCTCCTGGCTGGTCTACCTGCATGTGCCATCCGACCTCTGCAGCTCATCCAGAATGCAGCGGCTCGTCTGGTCTTCAACCTTCCTAAATGTTCACACACCACTCCGCTCCTCCGCTCCCTTCACTGGCTTCCGGTAACTGCTAGAATCCACTTCAAGACACTGGTACTTGCTTACCATGCTGCGAATGGATCTGGCCCTTCCTACATCCAGGACATGGTTAAACCGTACACCCCAGCACGTGCACTACTCTCTGCATCAGCCAAACGACTCGCTGCGCCCTCGCTGCGAGGGGGACCCAAGTTCCCATCGGCGAAAACACGTGGGTTTGCTGTCCTGGCTCCAGGATGGTGGAATGAGCTCCCCATTGACATCAGGACAGCAGACAGCTTGCACATCTTCCGGCGCAGACTGAAAACTCATCTCTTTCGACTCCACTTCGAGCGATAGAACTATTAACAAAGCACTTTTATACTAATAAAGGACTGGCTTACCTAAAGCCAGTTGAGTAGCACTTGAAATGTTTGGCTCTATGAAACCTGATGTACTTATATGATTCTGTTTTCTTCAAGGTTGTGTCTTCCTGGTCGAATGTACTTATTGTAAGTCGCTTTGGATAAAAGCGTCAGCTAAATGTAATGTAATGTAATGTACTGGGCAGAGATTTGATCCTCCGGTTTGGCCTTGACCTCATCTCTACAAATGAGGGTCTAAAAGTCAGACGACCATCTCCCACGATGGTCCAAAAACTCTCATTTGACGAAGAATTGTTGTATGTGTATCAATGGCTGGCAACATTTCCTGATTCTCAAAAACTGTTGCGTTTGGCCCGTCAGCGTGTCTCCTCACTGGCTGTGTTTATGGAAGCTCCTCATTTGCATTGCACTGCTAGTGTTTCTGATGATACATGCAAATACTATGATGAACAGTTTCTGTTGGAATGTGTGAATGATGAAATCATGCTTAAAACAATGTATTGGAGTTTTCTGCGCAGCGCTATTTCTGTCACACTCACACCCACACAACACAAGCTGTATAAAGTCCCAGGGGCGGTCCCACACATTTCACTAGCAAGGGGCCCCACTGATAAATGGAGGAATTTGGGTCCATTCGTTAAAGATTGGGAATCTATTACTGATTGGACAGCCACACACACACACACACCTCATATCATGTACTCTATGTCACATGATGTGTTTAAGTACGATGTCAACTGTAATGTACACACGCTGCGTACTCTGGCTCTGATTGGGAATGATTCTGTTAACCCTGTGCCAGGCCCAGGGGAGCCTGTGTTTTCAGGTTACTCTCATATTTCTGAGCTTCCTGCCACGCTAAAAGATGTGCCTCCGACACTCTGGGCAGCTCACAAATATGATGTTGGTTTAATCCGTTCTGCCGAACCTATTATTATCACCCTAAAGTCTACCTACCGCCCAAATCAACCCCAGTACCCATTAAAGCGTGAAGCTGTTGATGGCATTCGGCCAATTTTTACCTCTCTGCTTAAACAAGGGGTCATTGTTCCATGCAATAATTCTCCGGTACGCACTCCAGTGTTTCCTGTTAAAAAAGTCCACAGCAGAACAGTGTGAGGCTGATACCATTTCCTTGTTACAACACCTCGCAGCTGAGAGCCACAAGGCCAGTTTGTCTAAACTTCAATATGTGCAAAAGACAGTTACATTTTTGGGTCATGTCAAATCAGGAGAGGGGAAACGCTTTCAGATAAGCGTATTGCATCATTGGCTGCTCTGCCAAAACCTGTCACTAAGCGACAGATGATATCATTTTTGGGTATGTGTTCGTACTGCAGGTCATTCATTCCTAACTATTCTCCAATCGAACAGCCACTCCGTACAATCACGCACGTCACTGGTTTGAAACCTACAGATCACCTCATATGGACGCCGGAAGCCGACGATTGGAAAGCCAGCTTCATTAACAGGAAGCTGGCTCTCCAATCCCCACCGACGCTATACCTGATCACACTAAACCTTTCACTCAGGCAGTGGATGAGCGACATGGGTGTATGACCTCAGTTCTCCTTCAAGATCATGGGGGAAAACAGAGGCCTGTGGCCTATTTCTCCTCCAAGCTAGACCCTGTGCTGCTGGCCTGCCTAAATGTCTCCGTGCAGTGGCTGCAGCTGAGAAAGCTCTCAACTCCTCACGTGACATTGTGGGATATTCACCTTTGATCCTGTTAGTTCCACATACTGTTTCTCTCATCCTCTGTGAACAGAGAACATCACACCTCTCTGCTGCACGTTACCTTAGGTATCACACATGCCTGTTGGACATGCCTAATGTTGAAATCAAACGCTGTACCACTCAGAACCCAGCGTCTCTTATGACTCTCCCTGAAGACGGTGACGAACACGACTGTGTTGCCGAGCTTCTTATTGTATGTACTCCCAGACCTGACTTAAAAGATGTACCCCTGACTAACGCTGACCTCATTTTGTATGTTGATGGGTCTGCCTCTCGCGACCTTGTGGACACTAATCGGGTGGGTTTATCTGTTGTTTCAGATTCTGCTGTCCTCTGTTCCGGACCGCAGCAGAGCTCGTAGCACTCACTGAGAACTGCACTTTTGCAAAAGGCAAATCTGTAAATATCTACACTGACTCACGTTATGCCTTCGGGGTAGTACACGATTTTGGGGCTATCTGGAAGTGTAGACAATTCCTGAAATCTGACGGTAAGCCAGTGCTTAACCATGTCCTAGTTGCAGGCTTATTGGACGCCATTCTGCTCCCGTCTGAGGTTGCAGTCTGTAAATGTGCTGCACACACCAGCAACACCGACCCCGTCTCATTAGGAAATGCTGACTCAGCTGCAAAGGCAGCTGCAAAGGCAGCCGCTCTGATTCCTCTCGCACCACACGCACAGTCGTTTGTTAACATCCCTGTTTCCTCCATCACTGACAATATGTCGTCACTAACTGCCATGCAGCAGTTAGCTCCACCAACAGAAAAAGCACAGTGGAAAACTGCTGGTGCTACCTTTGACCCCACCTCCAGCATCTGGGTTGGTCCAAACTCCAATCCATGTCTCCCGAGGCATTTTTTCTCACATTTTGCTAAATTGACACATGGGTTGGATCATGTGTCAAAAGGGGGGATGTTAGAGGCTGTCAATCAACATTGGTTCACAAGGGGGTTCACAGTAACAGCTTAGAAGCACTGTGAAGCATGCTTAATTTGCATTACGCAAAATTCTGGTAGACCGGTAAAGGTTACAGGAACAGGTGCACACCCACCCCCAACTAGACCATTTGAGCACCTAATGCTGGATTTCATCGAACTTAATCCATCCGAGGGTAAGAAGCACTGTCTTGTAATGGTTGACATGTGGTCCAAATGGGTTGAAGCATTACCGGTAAATGCACAAACAGCAAATGCTGTGGCTAAAGCTTTACTAAGGGAAATTATTCCTAGATGGGGGATACCAAGCAAGATCTCTAGCGACAATGGTTGCCAGCGGTCAAGGTCGCCGAGAGAGCCACGTGGTTCCACGCCAGCCACTGCAAAGCTGTCATTTCCGCCCCAGTCTAGCCGGTCCAGTAGAAACAGACGACGACAAGTGACGTGCCAAGTCACCACCAGCACCACACACGCAGCACATACACCCTAGTACCACACACAAGACTCATGGGCGACGGCCAGCTGTGCTTTTTCATATGCCTCTGGTTCCTCGTCTGTGCCGTCATGGTGTGGGGTTTAATTGATATGGTCATGAAGGCACGGGCTCAGTCAGACTAGACACATCCACGAAGCAGATGACGACACCAACATAAACTTTGTGCCTGATCTCTGGCGAGTGATTGAAGATGGAGCCCCTCGGACAAGAATTGGCTAACGCCCACCTGGAAAAACGACAACGCAACTGTGAGCAATTACATTACATTGCATTTAGCTGACGCTTTTATCCAAAGCGACTTACAATAAGTACATTCGACCAGGAAGACACAACCTTGAAGAAAACAGAATTATATAAGTACATCAGGTTTCATAGAGCCAAACATTTCAAGTGCTACTCAACTAGTTTTAGGTAAGCCAGTCCTTTATTAGTATATGTGCCTTGTTAATAGTTCTAACGCTCGAAGTGGAGTCGAAAGAGATGAGTTTTCAGTTTGCGCCGGAAGATGTGCAAGCTATCTGCCGTCCTGATGTCAATGGGGAGCTCATTCCACCATCTTGGAGCCAGGACAGCAAACCCACGTGTTTTCGCCGATGGGAACTTGGGTCCCCCTCGCAGCGAGGGTGCAGCGAGTCGTTTGGCTGATGCAGAGCATAGTGCACGCGCTGGGGTGTACGGTTTAACCATGTCCTGGATGTAGGAAGGGCCAGATCCATTCGCAGCATGGTAAGCAAGTACCAGTGTCTTGAAGTGGATTCTAGCAGTTACCGGAAGCCAGTGAAGGGAGCGGAGGAGCGGAGTGGTGTGGGAGAATTTAGGAAGGTTGAAGACCAGACGAGCCGCTGCATTCTGGATGAGCTGCAGAGGTCGGATGGCACATGCAGGTAGACCAGCCAGGAGGGAGTTGCAGTAGTCTAGGCGTGAGATGACGAGAGCAATGCAGAAACTGTTGGAGGGTCTGGACACTCGTAGAGTGGATCCTTTGCATATTCCTTATGGGTTTTGTGTTTGCCATAATCCTATACTTCATGTATCCATGAAGTATAGGATTATACACAACCCTCTAATCAAAGTCAAAGTAGCAAAAAGGTACGTTGGGAAATCCGGGAGAACCATATGGTCAAAAGGGCTTATCAAAGCAGGGATTGGTAACATTACTCTGGGGGAAGGGGAAGATAGCACAGTGCAGTTAGACCCGTGTAACTACTTCCCTTGCCCCAACCCTAGGAAGCTGGGGCGGGCAGACGTTTACATCTGTTATGTAATAGATGACAGTTACACCAGCACCCACTGTTCTGGAGGCTGGGCTTTGGTTTTATTGAACACCTCGCGCAAGGACTGGGGTTATACCTTATGGGCCGACAAAACAAAAATCAAAAGGAGACTATCTATCTCTAAAGTCAACTCATCAAGTCCTGCCGTCCTACTACAACTACAGAAGGCCAAAATATCAGACAGGGGCTAGTACGTTGTTTGCGCTTATGTATCTGGCAAAGACCCATGCGACGCGTTTTATATAGACATCACCCCCTAAAACGACACCCCTAAAGCCAAACCTCTAACACAAGTTCTAACATCAATAGGCACATCGACCGTTCTGAAACATGACCCTTCCGTAGGTAACAGCATTGATGACTTAAATGACGACGTTTGGAAAACTAGTAATACACTAGACGGTAACGTATGGTGGCACATTCTAAGGTCATTTCTGCAGGCCGCAGGGCAAAACGGTTCGTGTTATGCGTGCACCCTTTTCCCCCAGGATCAATCAATCAATCAATCAATGTTTATTTATATAGCCCAATATCACAAATGTTACATTTGTCTCAGTGGACTTCACAGTTTATACAAAATATCAGTATGACAATACGACACCCTCTGTCCTTAGACCCTCTGTCCTCAGACCCTCTGTCCTTAGACCCTCTGTCCTCAGACCCTCTGTCCTTAGACCCTCTGTCCTCAGACCCTCTGTCCTCAGACCCTCTGTCCTTCACATCGTACAAGGAAAAACTTCCAAAGAAAACCCACAGTTTAAAGGGAAAAATGGGAGAAACCTCAGGGAGAGCAACAGAGGAGGGATCCCTCTCCCAGGACGGACAGACGTGCAATAGATGCCGTGTGTAAATTGAAAAGATAATACATTTGCAACATAGGTAGTCCAAATATTTGGAAATGCATGTGTGTATAATAGGAAGATGAATCCACGAGGATATCCATCCAGGACCTATGATCCAGGACCACAGCCACGACTCAATATCCAGGGCTCGCGATGCAGGACAGAGGAGCGCAGGATCATCCATGACTCCGGATCCCGGCGTATATAGACACCAAAAAGAAAGACATGTGGGGAAGCTGGGTTAATGGGAACATGAGAGTACACAGGTATAGACAGAGAGAAGGAAGAAGTAAGATGTCCCCCGACAAACTAAGCCTATATCAGCAAAACTAGGGGCTGAATCTAATCAGCCCTAACTATAAGCTTTATCAAAAAGGAAGGTCTTAAGCGCACTCTTAAAAACGGATAGGGTGTCTGCCGCCCGAACACAAACTGGAAGCTGATTCCACAAATGTGGAGCTTGATAAGAAAAGGCTCTGGCTCCCATTGTACTTTTAGAGACTCTAGGAACAACCAACAACCCTGCATTCTTGGAACGCAATGCCCTAGTAGGACAGTAGGGTATAATGAGTTCTTTAAGGTAAGATGGCGCCTGCCCATTAAGGGCTTTGAAGGCGAGAAGAAGAATTTTAAATTCTATCCTGTGTTCTATAGGGAGCCAGTGTAAGGCAGCCAGAACAGGAGTAATGTGGTCCCTTTTCCTAACTCTGGTTAGTACACGAGCTGCAGCATTTTGAATCAGCTGAAGCGACTTGACTGACTTCTTGGTACACCCTGATAATAAAGAGTTACAATAATCCAGCCTTGAAGTAACAAATGCATGGACTAGTTTCTCTGCATCGTTTTGAGGCAAGATATGCCTGATTTTTGCAATGTTACGTAGATGGAAGTAGGCGGTCCTTCAAATTGATTTGATGTGGGCGTTAAAGGATAAATCCTGATCAAATATAACACCAAGATTCCTTACAGTCTCACTGGAGGCCAAATTAATGCCATCCAGTTACCTAAACCTAAACCAGCCTAAAGCAGTTCCCTGTATGCCAACTAAGTGCTCTAGTCTTTGCAATAAGATATCATGGTCGATAGTATCAAATGCAGCACTGAGATCGAGCTAAACAAGAATAGAGACACGTCCCTTGTCAGAGGCTATTAGAATGTCATTTGTGACTTTAACCAGAGCTGTCTCTGTGCTATGATGTGTTCTAAAGCCAGACTGAAAATCTTCAAATAAATCATTGTTTTTTAAGTAATCACACAACTGTTTTGCGACCGCTTTCTCAAGAATTTTTGAGAGGAACGGAAGATTGGAAATAGGTCTATAATTGGCTAAAACCTCTGGATCGAGGTTGTGCTTTTTAAGAAGCGGTTTTATCACTGCTACTTTGAATGATTGTGGAACATAGCCTGATAATAAAGACATATTCATAATATTTAATAAAGAAGTGCTAATTAATGGAAAAACTTCCTTCAACAGCTTAGTTGGAATTGGGTCTAACATGCACGTTGATGGTTTAGAAGAGAGAATCATTGAATTTAATTGTTCAAGGTTTATGGCTGAAAAGCATTCTAGTTTACTATCTAGTGTAATATTAGAACTTACATTTCCGGGAGCTGTTGATAACACTATACTGGTCAAAGGCAAGAGGTCATTCATTTTGTTTCTAAGAGTAACAATTTTATCATTAAAAAAGCACATAAAATCATTACTACTGAGTGCTATGGGAATAGAAGGCTCAATCGAGCTGTGGCTTTCTGTCAGCCTGGCTACAGTGCTGAAAATAAATCTTGCATTATTCTTATTCTCATCTATTAATGAAGAGTAGTAGGCTGCTCTCGCTTTACGCAGTGCTTTCTTATATTCATTGAGAGTAATATGCCAAATTAAACGAGATTCTTCAAGTTTAGTGGAACGCCATATCCTTTCAAGTTGTCTCGACTTTTGCTTTATTTTGCGGGTTTGGGCATTATGCCATGGAGCTAATCTATGTTGTTTTATTTTCTTCTTTTTCAAAGGAGCAACAGAGTCTAATTTTATTCGCAGCGCATCTGTAGCACTATCAACAACATGATCAATTTGGGGTGGTGTACATTTTGTATAAGTTTCCTCCCTTACATGCAGACATGCTATCGAGTTAAGTATTGGTGGAATCTCTTCCTTAAATGTGGCTATAGCACTAACAGATAGGTTTCTGCTGCAGGAGCTTTTGACTAATGCTTTGTAGTCTCGTAACAGTACTTCAAAAGTTACTAAGAAATGGTCGGATAAAGCAGGATTATGCGGTTCGACTAATAGTTGCTCAATTTCAATACCATAAGTCAGAACAAGGTCGAGAGTGTGATTATAGCAGTGGGTTGGTTTATTTACACTCTGACGGAAACCAACAGAATCTAATATAGAGTTAAATGCAACAGTAAGGCTATTTTTATCATCGTCAACATGAATATTAAAGTCACCTACGATAATTACTTTATCTGTTTTAAGAACCAACGTTGATAAAAACTCAGAGAATTCAGATAAGAATTCTGAATAAGGACCTGGTGCACGGTACACGGTAACAAATAAGATTGGCTGCAAAGTTTTCCAGGTCGGATGCGTAAGACTAAAAACGAGACTTTCAAAGGAGGTATAATTTAATTTTGGTTTAGTATTGATAAGTAAACTTGAGTCAAAGATGGCTGCAACTCCACCTCCTCGGCCCGTGCCTCGGGCAATATGAGTATTGATATGGCTGGGTGGAGTGGCCTCATTTATGCTGACATATTCTTCATGTCTCAACCAAGTTTCAGTGAGACAGCATATATCAATATTATAATCTGATATTAAATCATTTACCAATATTGCTTTAGATGCTAGAGATCTTATGTTTAAGAGACCACATTTAATATTCCTGTTTTGTTGCACTGTAGTAGTTGTTACATTTACTTTGATTAGGTTATTATGTATGACACCTCTATTAGGTTTTACCTTAACTTGTCCTTGGGCAGACACACACACCGCTAATACTGGGTATTTTATTGGGTTCGGGATTCCTATGGATGACTGCCTATAGGCCATAAGGTGAACCCTGTTATCGTTTCAACCCGCTCCACAGAATTGAAACTACACAATCTTTAGTTCATAAAAAAGAACGAGTCATGCTTATCCACCAAAAAAAATATCGTCGCTAAAATTCCTGCCAATTCTTCTAGGCACGTAATTATTGGCTGAACTAGTCCCTTCGAAGCGTAATAATATCTTGGTCCAAAGTCGTGCCACGGTTCGTCACGTGATCGTGCTACACCAATTGGGTAGCTGCATATTGTCAACAGAAGTGAAAGATGGCGGCCGCCATGGTTACGCTAAACCAGACCAAATGGATTCTAAACAGTGCTGTATGCTTGTTTTATGTCATGTTTTGTCATATGTCTTAATACATCACTAAGTCCGAGGTATTTGCGTTATATACGCGGTATTTGTGAGAGGTTTTACTATCTGGGAACAGAGTTGACCATCGAATCAACATTGACTAGCAGCGTTTATCAGCCAACTCCAGCTACAAACAATTTCCCCACGGGGATTAATAAAGTATATCAAACTCATATTTATCAAACTATCATTCCTGGACTGCCATGTTCACATCGCTAGGTTCATTGGGATTATTCCATTAGACTGAGGACTTTTTGTCTGTCTGTTGTTACCCTGTAACAAGTAATTTAGATCAATAAAATGCAGTACTTCCAGGCTGAAGACTTTTCTTTTTGTTGCTGCTTTTAATTGAACTATTCATATCTTAGACTGCACTGTAACTTTTATCCATGTATTTTTTCTTTTAATGTTTCTTTTATTAGCTTTTCTTTTGAATGACTGATTTTAAATGCCATTTTCTTAATGTCTTTCATTTTTTGTAAAGCACTTTGAATTGCCTTGTGTTGAAAAGTGCTATATAAATAAACTTGCCTTGCCTTACTTATACCAATGTCCATTGATTCATTTATTTACTCATTCATCCCTCCACAAATGAAAACAACACTGATGAACCATAAAAACGAGATTTATTACAAATATAAAAGGTATGACATAGAAAACAGTAGAAGGACATGTAATGTAGTATAATTGATTGGTGTCAGGCTGGGCGGAGCGGCTGATTGGTGCTGTGATTGCCTCAGCTGGTTAAAAGAGTCCTGCTGATTATACTCTGTTCTAGTACCAAAAACAAACGTATCTATGAGTGATGTGTGAGCGCGTCGGCCAGGCACTAAAACCAAAAGAACAGAAAAGAGCTTAAGAAAGATGGAAAGAAGGCTCTTTTATTCCTATTCCTCACTGTCAGTGTCAGGGCAGTCATCGTTCTCTTCCTCTGTTTCTTTTTTATTTGCACAATTTGAGCAACGACATAAGTCTGTGCAACAGAGTCCTGCAGAGAAGCATGAACATCTGCCTTTCTCACAGGCAGACTCTTTGCAGCTGCAGTGTATCACATGCAACACACTGTCAGGGGCAGGATTTCTTGTCATCCAGGTGACGTGTAAGTTCCCATCCTCTATTTCCCAACCATATCCAGCAGGTGATGGAGCATTCATTTCTCTTTTGAGACAGGACCTCATTATTGCTGCCTGGTAATTTGCCCTTTTGCAGTGCTGATGGAGGGCATCATGAGTAGGGGGAATGCTTCATTCTGGCAAGGCCGATGATGCCATACAGAAAGCCTTGTACCTAGCATCATTTACATGTTCGGCTGCTGGCTGATCATACAGGTGACATACATACCGGCAAAGAAGTGCAAATGTTGATTGCTCCAAGTCAAAGTTAGTACCTAAACTTCTGAAAGCCTTAAGGTAGTCATCTTTCTCACATGCAACAGCAAATGACTTTCTTTTGCCTTTGCCATAGAAAGCGCTTGTGGAGTCACACCCAGAGAACGTGTGAATTCCAATCAAGGCTGAACACACACTGGTTCCGAGAGCTGATGACACCATGGCAATGTCAATGATCCGTGTCCTGTTGCCAGTCCCTGTGAACACATATAAGCTGCATGGCAAATCTGCCTGCAGACTTACAGCAATGACTGCCACATCAGTGTCCGAGCTCTTGATGATGACAGCTTTGTGCTCCTGTGCAGCATGTTGGGCATGTAAAAACACCCGTGTGTCACATTCCTCATGATCACACTGCAGGTCTTCAACAACATCAACAGACTGTACACCCTCCATGACAGTTACACAGTGGCATTGATTTTGATGGGCAATGTACAAGCTGAGGTTTTTACCCACTGTTGTGAGGTCTGCATGTGTCCATGCCACATAAAGGAATTCGGCCAGTGCTTCCTTATTTTTTCCGTCAGAGAGAAACTTCTTCCACTGGGTTGGAGTTCTCTGATCTGGGCTGAAGATTGTTATTAGTTGTGACCCTGCATCAGCTCTACGGGACCGTTCTAGGCTTTTGATGCTGATGGGTGGATACCGGTCAGTGACAAAATCAATGCGTGTACACTTGTGATGCAAAGCAAGTTGGAGTATGCTCTGCAGTATGGTCTCTGTAAGCTCTCCAAATGTTGCTGGTCTGGATGGCATGGCCTGCATGACTGCCATGCCATCAAAAAGAATGGCACCACCTATTGGAACTTTGTCAACCAAGCACTCTCCACCTTTGCTCTGCAATAGATCCATGAGAGCTGATTTGTTTGTTTTGGCAAGTGAACCATCAGCACTTGCTAATGGATATGACACAGTTCCCAAGGAATATGACAGAATTTCCCTCATTTCAATTTTCCTGCTCTGGCCAAGGATGAGGAGCCTGGAAAATAACTTCTTGTCAGCACGCAAAATCACTTCCTTGCCTGCTGCAGATTTTTTGGGGGGCTTTTTCTGATCACTGAGAGTCTTGAGTTTTTGTGATATTATGGGGGCAAATATGTCAACTGTTTTGGATAACAGTCTCTGCTCCATAAACTCCTTTACAGCATTTTCACCCTTTTCTGAGGCAACAAGCAAATCCTTTGTGATTTCTCCTGTTGCTACTCTTCCAGAGCTAAGACACACAATGCCGTCTTGGTGTACATCAAAAGGGTTGAGCATGGAATCAATAGTGTCCAAGATTCTACTCACAGCCTTTGCATCAGCAGAGATGCGTGTCTTGTCCAGGTCTTTTCTTGTCCGTAGCTCAGGAGATATCCCTGCCATTGATTCACACTGTCTTGCTATCGCGGCTCTTTCATGCTGTGACAGTATCCAGCGATACACTGCAGACCGATTTTGTGTGATCCCTGTCCAGCCACCTTTGGTCTTGGCATCTCTGTTAAGCGTTTGCTCAATAGCCTGGTCGCAAGCAATGGAGGCAAATCCATGAACACTTTGTCGCTGGACAGTCCACTGGCCTTTCACATTCATGTCACTGTGGCAAGAGGGATGTGTGACAGGCAGATTCATCATTTCCAGCCAGTATGCAGGTAAATATCGAGCGTAATTTACTCTATCGTAGGCAAAAAACCATGGCATCATTAACCGGACGGTTGACAGGTGAAGCTGCCAGTTTGATTCTCGCGTTGCTCTCACAAACAGGAGGAGTAGCTGCATCATGTCAATGTATGAGCTCCAGAAAGCAAATGTTGCATTCTCTGTACTCCTCCTCTGCACAAAGTCTGCATATTTCGAGCACATATTATCAAACCTCTGATCTGCACTCAAAACATCCATCAATCTGTCTGGAAAGGCACATTCCATCTCAGTGATGACATCCATGCACGCAGCTCTCTCTTGGGGTGGCAAGGAGTCCATGAAGGTGATAAACCGGATGCGCTGCAGACTCTCATATAGAAGTTTATGAGCCCTCATGCTGCGATTGTAGTGATGGCCATTGAGTACCCCATTGATGGATCCTGGGGCAACAACTTCAGATTCAATGAGGATATCTTGCAGTCCTGCATCTCCGAACCTTTTGCCTAGAATACTCAGGTAGGACATGCATGTATGGAATTCACCTAGTCTAATCACTAGACGCTTTGTAAACTCAACATCCTTCCAGCGTATTTGCTGTGCTTTGGCATATAGCCTGGTCAAACACTAAAACTATATGATCCAGTTCTAGCTGGTCAGCAATCTGGACACTTCGCTTCAGGATAGTGTTGACTGTTGACATCTCTGTTGGTGAGGCTTCAATGACTGGAAGATAATACAATGCGGACTTCTGCAGAGTGTTTTCATCCTGAAGCAGTGTATGGAACCCTGTCCAGCTTGGGATTGTACAACTATCCGTACATGTGGACTTCACAAAAGCATATGCCATTTCAGCTTGTACAGCAAAGTGGGTGTCCATTCTGCATGTCGCTGACTGCACTGGTTGACACAAGTTCTGTGGCCCTTGCCTTTGGACTGATGGTAAGGTTGTATAGGCATTGGGGGGGGGGCTATGAATGAGGTAACTCCCTTTCTCAGTGGCTGTCTGATTGCTGTGGACATAGGCTCGCCGGGCACACTCTGGAGCATAATTCCATTTGTATGGTGAGTAGTTCCACGACCCGATAGTGTCTCCTCACCAAAGTCAATGTTATCCCACACAAGTGTTGTGGGTGTCCGCTTTGAGAATCCCTTCGGTATTTTGTCTCTGCCTTCTACTAGTGTCAGTTGGGCAAGGCTAGTGTCTAGACTCAAAACTGTGTCCCATGATGCACAATGTCCCAGTCTGTTAAGCAGTGATACAATGCGTGATGATCCAGTTAAATGTCGAACAGTTAAACCTAAAGCCAAGGACTTGGGTGTCTGCTTGCGGCCCTTGGAAGCAAGGTACACAATGTCTTGACAAACAGACAACACTTTCAAATGTACGTCATCATCAATGTTGACATAATGATCCAGTGTTGGCTCCTCAGTGGAACCTATAATCCAGCTGAGCAGATTGTATAGTCCAATGGGGACAACAGTTTGAGATTCAGTGACATTTACATTTTCAGAAGTGGGAGGCCATGGGCATGACATGCCAGGAGTGTCACTAAGCAGTCTTTTCAAAAACAACGCTGCTGTATACAGTGTCCTTGTGTCCTCATGTGTTGTTTGGCACTTTGTTCTCCCTGTTTCATTGTCGCTGTCTGTCTGGCTCAATTCACTGGACTGTGTTGTTTCCGTACCGGATGGATCTGGTAGCATGTCCACGAGTGCATCCTTTGACAGAGTCTCAGCAAAAACCAGTTCGCAGACGTTGCGCTTGGTGGGCATGTGAAACGCTAGCTGAGGGAAATCTTGAGCCAGCCTCTTCTTCAACAGATCCTGTCTGTAACACAACAAAACAGTGACAATTACGAGTCACAGGAGTACCATCAAAAGCAGAGTGGTGGAGGTGATACAAGACATTACAGACTAGAACCTATCTGCCATACAGCACATTTAACACCAAAGAAGCCAAATAAAGGCCCACATCATCACAAACAACACTACACACTACACATCATGGGGGTTTCTCCAAACAGGCCTGTCATACACATTTTGTTTAAAGCTGGCCTTGCACATGATAAATAATAAGACTTGTATTACATTGCAGTTACCTGTAGTTTGAAGCATCAACACCTTCGTTTGCTTTCACCATGTCAATGAAGGCCTGCCTCAGCTGGCCCATTCTAAGCACCTCATTGTTGACAAGCAGCCTCTGGCGGATGATCCTCTCACAGAACAGCTTGTAACTGGCATCAAACATTGCCTCATCCCTACAACACATGAATGAGAAGTAAATAAATGGATAAATGAATAAGTGTTGTGATTGTGTGCACATATAACAGAAGGAAATTGGATGTTTACTTATAATGTTAAGTATGTGTATGTGTATATATATATATAGCCATCGCCGACACACACCTGGACTTCAGTCTGGTGGTAGTGCAAATAGGTAAAGCAATCCAAGGAGAAATAACTTACTGTTCTGTCTCTGGTTTGTCAGGTCTCAGCAAAAACATGGTGTACTGACTGTAACAGCTTTTGTGGTACCGCACCTCCAGAGCCACACAGTCTTTGTCTTTTATATGTAAAAGAACACTTTGGTCATCTTTCTTCTCAGCAGCTTTCTGCAATTTGCCTAAACGGAAAAAAAGGACAACTCAATGAGTTTGTTGACGTATC
Source organism: Gymnodraco acuticeps (assembly GCF_902827175.1). NCBI lineage: Eukaryota > Metazoa > Chordata > Actinopteri > Perciformes > Bathydraconidae > Gymnodraco > Gymnodraco acuticeps. The sequence goes on from NW_022990159.1 coordinate 181,959, forward strand.
TCTCACACATAATTGTACCTTTCAGTTATTCAACCACAGAGAATGTGTGTGTGTGTGTGTGTGTGGTGTGTGTGTAGTGTGTGTGTGGTGTGTGGGTGGGGGAGGGGGTTTGCTTACCTGCTTTTAATGTTTCAGCCTTACACAGTTGATCCCTTTGTCGCTTGCCTGCTTTGATGATCATTTTCTCCTTCATCTTGCATATAATGCACAGGGCAGGAAGGACGGGGCCAGAGCCTGCGATTGGCAGGCCTGACCTTGATCGTAGCTTCTCTGTTTGGCTTCGGTACGTGCTGCGAGACGTCGATGGGATGGGCTCGACCTCAAGGTCCTCCCTAACGTCTTGATCTCCCTCACGTGCGAGCCGTCTTTCCACCTTCGTCATGGCCTTTGTGTCGGTAAACCTTATGTAGCATGTGTGGTGGAAGCCAGCGTCCTCAGGAATATCTTCGAACTCGAAATCAAGACAGTGCTTGTGGTTTTCAGCCACCACGTTCCGAGAGTCCTCCCTTCAAGCCGAGCGACCGTTGTAAGCTTGTCCTGTACGTATTCCATCTTGTATTGGTAAAACAATCAACCTTTTCGTGCTTCACAGACGTAATATGCATGTAACAATGTTTGTGTGTTGACAATTTTGACTTTTTGAGACTTTCTGGTGCGTTTTCCTCGTCTCCGCTACTCGATGAAACCATGGCGGCCGCCATCTTTCACTTCTGTTGACAATATGCAGCTACCCAATTGGTGTAGCACGATCACGTGATGAACCGTGGCACGACTTTGGACCAAGATATTATTACGCTTCGAAGGGAATAGTTCAGCCAATAATTACGTGCCTAGAAGAATTGGCAGGAATTTTAGCGACGAAATTTTTTTTGGTGGATAAGCATGAATCGTTCTTTTTTATGAACTAAAGATTGTGTAGTTTCACTTCTGTGGAGCGGGATTTCTTTTCTAAAGGACTTTTCGAGGTTCACCTTGCGGCCTACTAGGAGAGAGCGCAGAGAAGCGTGTAAGACTGCGACTCCGCCTCCTGGTCTCAACTCCAGTTTGTCATGGATTAAGTCCACAAAGCCCTGAAATGTTTGCCGAAATGAGATCTGCACCTTCCAAAGTAGGATGAATGCCGTCTCTCTTAATCAGACCAGGTTTTCCCCAGAAGGCTGTCCAATTATTTACGAAGCCCACATTGTTTGCTGGGCACCACCGAGACAACCAGCACTGAAATGATGACATGCGGCTATACATGTCATCATTGATCAGATTGGGAGATTACTACATTTAACACATGTACCGGTACCAGTAAAGGAGGTAGGGAAGTAACCAAACATGAGACAGTTAGAGCAGGAAATAGCACCCGAGGGTGGGGAAAGAGCCATGGCTAGCCATCAAGCTAAAGTAGCTACCGTTAGCAAACCTGAAAAGAGTGTAGGCAACTGTGGAGTTACAGTCGCTAAGAGAAGGAGAGTTGTGAGTGCTTAAGCTGTAGTAACGTGTGATTACAACGTCAGGCAGTTGCCTGATCAAGAGTTTTAAAACGATCCATTAAGTTAAGATAATAAGCTATCAGCAACAGAACAGGCACATGGGATACCCGGAGGTGACAACAACAACAACAACCGGAAGTTACAACATGCTTACCGCAATAGTGGTCCGTGTAGAAACCGTCAGGACTAATCAATGGCATTGCCTGTTCGCCCACGACCCCTAAACAACACAGAACAGCTGTGTTTCTTTATGGCCCTGACTGGCTCTACCAGAGGGTGGAATAAATGGTATTTTGCAAACGCCTCTCTTCCAGCACCAAGTGAGCACATGGCGAACGCCACACTGCGCGCAATAAACTCCACCGAGATGATGACTAACTCCTTCGAATTGTACGACCCGGTGGCACACGTCCATCCCAGCCGTCTAGAAAACCTTACACATAGTCTCTGCATTAGTAGACGGAAAGACCGCATAGGCTTACACCTTGGCACAACCACGGGTTGCACTCGTATCATAAAAAACACATGCAGCGCTGGAAAATTCAATCTCACAGACTGTCTAGTAAAATGATTTCCCGATAGAATCAATTTGTCCCAAGCCAGGGCTCGAGCTTAAGGACGTCCCGTCGTCGAAAAAAATAGTGTCGGGGAGGATACAAAATCATTTTGGGACGAGAGTTAAAATAAAAATACCCTGCTAACTCTACTACAAATGGCGATGAAAATGAAACCGACTGCACGTTTTGTGTAGCACATTGCTGTGCCCGCAAATTCCTGGCCCGCAAATTCGCGGGTCTAGCTATGTACTGAGTGTGTGTATTTCGCGGGTTGAGTGATGTACAATGGCATCCCGTGGAGGAATTCTGAAATGTTTTACCGTTACATCACAAAAACGCACAGCAGAACCAGATCCTGGAGCGCCGGCCTCTTTATTTACTTAGGCCTACTCCTCTTCATCCCCTGCCTATGGGCAATAAGGCTGAGATGAGAACTCTCCATCGTATTTAGTCCTTAGCAATATGCTGCGTCTCTCCCCATGTAGGGATGGGTACCGAGCCCCGGTATTAAACGGGCCGGAATTATTAAAGACAGTGGTAACGTTAAGCTCCGATGTTATCGGACTTTTTATCGGTGCTGGAGACATTTAAAAAATATATGTTATATGTATTATTGCTACATACACATTATATCGCAGTTTTAGTTTCACCAACTCCGTTTCTAATATGCAATAAGACTACAACATGCGTCTATGATGTATTTTCGAGCTTTCCAATCCAGACGAGATCTCTCTCCCGTCTGTGTGCGAGGGGGCCGTTTGTAAAGGCCTCCTGACTGACAGACTGTCATCCTGGTTAGCGGTTACTCTGGGTTCTGTCTTCAGGACAGAGTTGGATTGTTTTGTTAATTTGATGGGACTTGATTGGATTCAATATTAGAGTAACTTTCTCGTTTGTGTGTTTGTTTAAATATATTTGGCCTTTGTTTCTGTGATTGAATGATTTACTCAAATAAAAAGGTTGATGAATTATCATCTAATGATTTGTATGATTTTTTATTTATGTTAAAGGTCACTTTGAATGATTTTAACTAATGATAATGTAGAAAAACTAACATTTTAAAATCGGGACGATCCACATTAATTTCGGGACGGCTTAGATTGTATTTCGGGACGGTTCCGGGAGGATGGGGAAAAAAGTTAGTCAAGAGCCCTGCCCAAGCATTCCCTAATGTCACGCATACCTCTCTTCTCCTAGCATGGCCTACCGATGCTGGGGCAGGGGCTCCGCAAGACTATGTGTGGCTGTGCGGAAACAAGTTATATCAAGTCTTAGCACCCTTTTGGACGGGCACGTGCACCTTAGTGGATTTGATTCCAGCAATCACCGTTCTCGACTCATTGATGCATACCACACACCACTATCCAGGATTCAGACATCCCGACCACCATAGGGCTAAGAGGGCTTCAATTACATCTCAGGGCGAGAAGGGTTTCAGCGGGGCGTTCCCCTGGTAGGGCACCGTGAATAATATAGACAAAATACACACACGATTGGAAAACCTCACTTTCGAAGTTACTCAAGGTTTTCAGGCGCTGAATCCGTTTATGGTAGCAACTAGAAATATGCTAATGCAGCATCAATTTGCTCTAGACATCCTGTTTGCCTCAAGGGGGGGGGCCTATGTCACGTTATCTGAGACTCATGTTGCACATACATTCCTCAATGAACCTGTTTTGGGTCAACACCAATTCTAATTTTTCCTTTCTTACTTTTTGAATAAAAATCATGTTTGTATCAGTACACTTCTAAGGCACAACATGGGTCAAACATTACCCGTATTCTTTTGCTATGTTATTTCATGCATGGCTGAGTATTTCTTTACTATACATTTTCAAAAATAATAAATGTTAGCAGTGATTTGGACCAAGCATCTATGATGTAGTAATACAAAAAGTATTTTGGTTCAGACAGTGTGACATTAGCTAGTCATGTTAGCTTGTAATATATAGAGCAGAGCTAACTAGCAAGTTAGCCGAACGTTAGCGGTTAGCTGTTTATGCTATGCTAGCTGTTGGCTACTGAACATTAACAAACTAGATTCCGCTGTAAGAAAGCTGTGAAACTTTACATTAAACTTGGCGACAACACTGTGATACCCCACTGCATGTTTATGTGTAATTCTCCCGTGTTGGAGACCCGGGTATGTGAAACAACACAAACTACCATTGATCTCATTCTGACCTCTGACAAGTCCAGGATCTCCAGTAAAGGGGTTATAGCATGCGGGTTAAGTGATCAATATATGATATTCTGTACCCGCAAAAAGCTAAAACAAAGGGCCGGTTGTCACAAAACAGTCATATCTAGAGACCTCAAAAACTACTCTAGCGAGGCCTTTAACCTAGAACTGGAGAGCCTGGACTGGTCAGATGAGCTCAGTGGTACACAAGTTGAAGAAACATGGCTTGGTTTCAAAAACAAATTCTCTGCAATACTCAATGATTTGGCCCCCCCTAAGAACAACCAGGGTAAAAAATCGTGCTGAGCCGTGGATGCACTCCGGCATACTGACCGCCATGAAAACCAGAGACAAAAAATGCTCTGAGTTTCATAAAAGTCAGTCAATGCTTTCCAAAAGCACGAGCAGTGAACTCCAGGCCCACGTGACTGAACTCAAAATTGAAAGAAACAGACTAAGAAATGACGTAAGCTCCATGATCAAAACTGCCAAAAAGAATTTCATCAATGTCAAAACTGAGGAAAACAAAAATAAACCCCGTGAACTTTGGAAATTACTCAATAACCAGCTTGGCTGCAGTAAAAAACTCAAAACGAGATTTTCTAACTTAAACATAAAGACAGATAACAGGCTCATCACAGACAAACTGGATGTGGCCAAGTACTTGAACATTTTTTTCACAAACATAGCCACAACTCTTGTAAATAAATTACCCTCCCACTCAGGGCTTTTTGGAGTAGATCACATCATGACCTACTACAAAAACCTAGGGGTACGCAAAGATGATTTCAGTCTAGCAAGGGTAACAACAGCAGAGGTACTCATTAAACTGAGCACCCTCCAACCTAACAAGGCCACTGGCCACGACAATATCCCCTCCAAATTCATCAGAGACACAGCAACCGCCATCTCACCAGTCATAGCTCACATAATTAACCTCTCCATAAAACAGGGAAAAGTACCCAAAGACTTCAAAATTGCAAGAGTAACCCCCCTGCACAAAAAGGGCAGCAAATTGGACCAGGCAACTACCGCCCTGTTTCTATACTTACCTCCATCTCGAAAGTCATGGAAACAATAGTATATGAACAGGTCGAAAAGTACCTCGCGGAAAAGAAACTAATCTATGAATTTCAATCTGGCTTTAGAACATCCCACTCCACTGACACATGCCTTCTTTATTTGAGCGACCACATCAAACAAGAGGTGGACGAGGGCAAGTACTGCGGCATGGTGATGCTGGACCTACAAAAGGCTTTCGACACTGTCAATCACCCCATTCTGATTGACAAGCTAAAAGCAATTGGTTTTGATAAACTATCGGTGAGCTGGATGCAATCCTACCTGGAGGGGAGAGAACAGATGGTGGAGGTAAACGGTACTCTGTCCCCCCCCCTCCCAGTGAGCTGTGGTGTTCCACAAGGAAGCATATTAGGTCCGTTACTGTTCCTAATTTATGTAAATGACATGTCATCAGCATGTGACTGCAACTTGTTCCTGTTCACGGACGACTCAGCCCTGCTGGTCTCTGACAGGAACAGGTTGCAGGTTGAAAAAACCCTCAGCTCCGAGCTCGGCAGAATCTGCACCTGGCTCGCCGATAATAAATTATCATTACACCTGGGTAAAACAGAGTCCATTCTCTTCGGTTCGAAACATAATCTCAGCAAATCCGACGACTTCTCAGTTGCAGTGGGCGACATTATTGTCACAAGTAAGAAGGAAATTACATACCTAGGATCTATTCTTGAGGCAAACCTCTCCTGTGACAAAATGGCATCCAATGTAATAAAAAAAGTCAATCAAAGAACTAGATTCCTATACCGGATCTCCTCTCTGGTAAACAAGAACACCCTGAAGACTCTGGCAGGAGCACTCATTCAAGGGTACTATGACTATGCTTGCCCGTCATGGTACCATAGCACCTCCAAGGCGCTAAAAATAAAACTTCAAACATCGCAAAATAAACTGGTCAGACTACTGCTTGACCTTTCATCTAGAACCCACCTCACCTCTGCCCACTTTGACAACCTAGGATGGCTTAGAGTAGACGACAGAGTACAGCTACTTGCAATGGGCCTGGTCTACAAGATCCACTACACCTCTATGGTACCCATGTACATGTCAAAATTATTCCCAAAGGTCAAGGAATACCATGATCATAACATCAGAGGGAGCTCCACAAATCATGTGAAACCCAGATTTGGCACAAAAAAAGGGGGAATACACGTTTCGCAATGATGCCACATCAAGGTGGAACGCTCTTCCCACAACTGTAAAGGAAAGTAAAACTATACTTACCTTCAAAACCTCTCTTAAAGAGCACCTTCGGGGGAGAGCATTGCAAAACTGGCCCCGGTAATGGTACAAATCTCAACCTGTCGTTCAATGGACAGCTTCCCCCCCCCCCCATCTATGTATACTCGCATTTTAGACTCTGTTACTAACTGTACATCTGTAGACTTGGTATGTCTTAAATGTCCGGTTAGGATGTATTAGAACGAAATCTAAAATGAAAATTGTAAATAAGCAATCTGTATGTAAAAAACCACCTGTATGTAAATTGTAAATAAGCCATCTGTATGTCAAATATGTCTTATATGTCTTATATGTCTTAAATGATATGATGAATTGGAAATGGGGGACCCTGATGTAAACAAGACGAAAGTCTTTCTCTGGTCTGCATCCCCTTAACAATTGTATGTTTTGAGCTGTACTGTACTGTACCCAATATACAAGCTGTTAATAAACTTTTCAATCAATCAATCAATCAATCAATCAAGAGGGTGGGGGGGCAGCACTGCAATAAACTGGAAGCTAACGTTAGCAGCCAAATGTTAAGCTAGGTTTCCCGGGCGCAACATCTTGCAAGAAACAGCATCTCAGGGCTTCTTAACATTTAACAACCTATTCATGATGCATACCCACTGAACGGGAAGAAACTCAGCTAACTAGAAGAATAAATGTAACCTTAAATATAAAATAAAACATTCACAAACTAAGGATTATCTAAATACATGTTTAACTCCATTACAGTTGCAGGACTCACCAGATCTCAAGTCTTCTGTTCTTTGTTGACGTCCCGATGCTCATATTTAACGTGTAGATGTAAAACGATCCCGATATTAATCCATAAACTCCTGCAGCAGTCAGACACACAGACAGCTGTAGCTCGCAGGAGGAGACCGCTCAAACTGACGTGGATGTTTCAAATGTGAACGAAGGCGCGGACAGTTCTCATTGGCAGGTTTCTTCAATTGCGTTTATATTAACCAATCAGGAGTGTTGTGGACTCATTCCAAACATGCCTGACTTGTCTGCCGTGTTATGGCTGAATTCTATTTCAAGTGGCGTTGTTACCGAATAAGATGTGGGCAGAACAACTGGTGATATTCTATAAGGGTATAGGCAGATGTATCAGGGGCGTGGCCTTTGTCGAATAACCAGGAAATACACATTTCGATCGCTTCTTCTGTCGTTTACATAAATCTTTTGGTATATTTGGCTCCATAGGAACACTTTGATGCACATTCAGTACCAGTGTGTGGGGTTGTGGTTGCGATGCCGATATGCGGACGCGTACAGTGAGGACTACAAAAAGACACATGAGGTGACTGGGGATGTCCATTCAAAACATTGCAAGCTTGAATAAATCATTTAAACCATTTATTGTTGCCAGACTTATTACTGAATATCATTCTTAATGTGATACCAAGTCCATCTGAGACCTGTGCATACCTTCAGACAGCCTCCAAGTGAAGCACACGTTGTTTACTCACAGTTTGAAAGCAGCGTGGAGAAGTCTTCAGCTGTGGAGAGCTCTGCCCAGGATAAACTGTGATACGACATCTGTGGCTTGTTCTTGTTGTCTTATACAGTGGCGGCGCCAGAGTATTTTTGTTGGGTAGTCTATGGTAGGGCTAACCCATACAGTGGTGGGGCTCAAGTCAGTATTTGTAGCCTAATGTAATATTACATACACGCTATATCGCACGATCGCACCCATTGACAGTGAAACGCCACGCGGGAGGCTTTTATTAGCTTTTATCAGCAAAATTACATCGAGAGCAACAGGTGTGAGTTAAACAATACAATAGCCTAGCTAATTCCACGTTGTTACAGCATGCTACGCAGCGGCAGAAACAAGAAAAGTTGGCATATAGAATTGACACGGAGAGGGAGAGAGTGAGGGAGAGACAGAGAGAGAGACACAGACACAGGTAAACAGAGAGAGACAGACACAGCACACAACAGGTGGCCACTTTTTCAAATGACCCATTATTACAAAATATATTCAAAACTCACTATTGACGTTCTCAAAGCAGCACGATCCGCCGGTTGTTGTGGTTGGAAGCGAAAATGTCAATGACACGCTGGACATCCAGTGCCTTACTCCTCTGCTTATTGATAGTCATTAGCCAGCAGGCCCAGGTTACTGTTCCGTGCATCACCACTGCTGTTTCTTAGATAATTATTGATGCGACGGAGACAGGAGAAGCTGCGTTCGCCGCCAGCAGAGCGCAGAGTCAGGGAGATGCATATGAGTCTGTACATCCGTAAAGCCATCCTTGTAGGGTCGCATTAAAGCGCCTGTTCGACTTGTTGTACCTCAATGCGAGGGCGTTTAAGAACAAATCTATCCATCCGAAATATACAATTAATCCTAGAAGTTCTGCTGTCTGTCTGCAATTTACTCGGCGCGAGTTTGGGGACTTTTCACTGTGAACGTGAATCAGTAATGCATGACGCAGCAGACCCAACGTTTCGTTGCTCTGATTGGCTGTAGGTCTATTCAAAATTGCATTCGGATGCATTTTGATCTGACCGCAGCCGCGCTGATATTATAACGCGAGAGAATTTTCACACCTTGTATAAAACTCCCCCACTGCTTATGGCGCGTTTCCACTGCAGGCCTCGCTCGGTTTAGTTAGGCCTTATTAGGCCCGGCTCACTTTAATGCTGCGCTTCCATTACAGTTTAGGAACTGGGGTAGTTACTATAGTAACGCAGTGTAGGCGGAGCCGTGACGTCATCTTCAATGAGAGCCCCAGAAAAACAACACAGCCGTTAGCTCTTAGCACTCAGAGCACACAGCTCCTCATATCTCTTCAGAAACTAGACAAAAGTTGTACAAAGTACAAACCACAGACTGCCTGTGTCATGGAGAATACAGTCGCTGGTTTATTTATGTCTGTAGGCCGTTGTTGTGAGTGTGGACGGTCGGAGCATATATAACGTCAGCTTAGCCAAGCTACATTTAGAAAACACGCATTATAAAAGGGTTTTTCGCCTGCCGTCTGTCTGCAGACTTGTCAAAGCATTAATTCATGGTTTTTACTAACCGGTATCAGTATGTTGTTACTTCGGCATCATTTTGAAACGTGTATTACAATTAAATCACGGTCAAATATGTTCATCTTGTTGTAGTTGTAGCCCCCTTGCCAGCGATTCTCTCTCTAGTTTAGCATACTCAGACCGACTCGCTTAGAGCGAGCTACCCGCTGCAGTGGAAACGCGCCATAAGTCACCCATCTTAACGTATCACCTCTCCTTTTCATGTCAGCCATCTGTGTAAATATGAATGTTGTATAAAGAGATTTGTGTGTTGTGGACACGACCTGTAGATTTTCGCAATCCGTGTTTTCAACATGCTTACTTTAACATAATTTTTCATGGTCGGGCTAAGGTAGGGCTAAGCCATTTCTTGGTATGGCTATAGCCTACCCCAGCCATACCCTGGCGCCGCCACTGGTCTTATATGTATATCGTGTATCGTTATTAATATGATGTCGAGTTGATTTGAGACCCGTTTATACTTTCACACCGTCTGTTAGTGAAACATACAGTCTGTCTGAGTTGTTTACACCCATCTCCAACGCAGCGTGGAGAGCTGTGGTAAACAGTGATCCGCTCAGATTAAACTGTGATACGACTTCTGTGGCTATCAACCAGCGATCATGTTTAATATTAAAGACTACACACATTGATCCCTTATCAAAACGGTATTCTGCACTTTTTTGGAAAAAAAACGTTGCACTGTTCACTATTGGAGGAGCCTGTGACCTAAGGGGGGGGGGGGACACGTTCGAGTCTTGATTTGGATAGTGTGGTGATGGGTTTCATTCCATTTCAAAGTGCTGTTTAAATAGATAAATAAAGAACTACGACAGATGTGTAATATGTAATGCGGCCGAACCATTTATTACAATGCATTCATGTGATGACTTTCAAAGAGTAAAGCAAGCACTGCTGAATAAAGTATGATTTTATCTTTTACAAAACGTTTTTTTTCATATGGAATGCAGTTGGAGGTCAACCAATCACAGAGCTTGAGGACTAATCACGGGGTTTGTAAAACAGAGCACATGGTGTAGTCCTAAACGATAGCTGGGGATTCTGGGTAGTGTCGTGTCTTCTGCCATCCTTTACTCCGAAAAAATATTTGTTGGGGAAAAATACAAAAGCATTGCACACAATTTAAACCAATCAATGTTGTGTAATCAACAAGGATAATCTGGTGTTTCTTAGTCGATGAGTAGTGCAGATATCACTGTAAAATCAATCGACAGTAAGGGGAATACTTACTTCCGGGTGTACAATTCTCCGTTATCCAATGAGAATGGACGCTCACATTGCCTTTAAGGGCAGCCGACACAAACGAATGCCGTGCTTCCATGAGCGTCAAATCCCGCCGCAGATGGGAATACATTGCAATCAGTTGAAAGCTATGTGCGTCCCTTTATGAAGCTGAAGGAGCCTAGGAGCGTCACAACTGCACGCCACGGACACTGACCAAGTGTCGCTCCTGGACGATTATGAGTGAGAGTGTGTTGGGATACCCGCCTCCCTGTCTGTGTTCTGCACTTGGGTCCTATTTCCCCCAATCCTGACAGTGACGATAGGAGCCGATCTTTGGACAATTCCACCAAAACTCCAGTCTCACTTATCCAGGAAAGGTAATTGGCTTCCTAAAATGCTGATCTATAAAGGTTCTACAACCTGGAACCAACAGGGTGACCTTGCCAGAAACTAGTGACCCTGATCCCTCTGCTTTCAGGGGAACTTCAACCCGGACACCATGTAGAGGTGATGATTCTCTGAGGGGTATATCAGGAGTCTAAAAACATGATACATGGCTGTGCAAAATAAAAAAAGTTATCTTTTGGTAACACACTTAAAGACCTACCTTCAGGGTTTGATGAGGTTTTTGATAATTCCTCTTCTAGATCATTCCTCGGGATCATCTTCAAAACTTCTCTGGTCGCTTTAATGGTGTTTATGCAGTAGTACAGAATCATCAGATCCACTGTGTCCATCCGGTTTGCTTTCTCTAGTCGACTCTTTGAGATTCCTGGGAATCCTAGGACCTCCTCCTCCAGGCACCACTTGAATTTTATAAAGTCCTTTTCCTCCAAAGCTTCTAAATTTCTTAATAGGACTTTTCTAGGCGTCTCCATCTTTTCTCCCTGAAGAGCAAAGATACCAAGAAAGAACATCTTTATCTTACAGAACTATATATTGTTATATTATATTTTCTACTTTTGAAAACCATAACAGGCTCCAAAGAACAGCCGATGTGACTTTGGATGGCTTCAATTCAGATGTCGAGTTAGTAAATACCCTAATCGGTTGTAAACTTGTTTTAATACCTTCGACTTCACGAAAGACATTCAGGAAGTCAATCCTAAACTTGAAGACAGTCAGCACAGTGAATCCTGTCTTTTCCTTTAATGTCTTGGTTTGGTAACCTGACTTTAAAGAGCAGAAACTGTCTCAGTCAGATCATAAAGTGGTCTAGCAGACTGATTGGTGAGTCACAGCTAAACCTGGAGCCCCTGCTCATCAGACAGTTACAGAGGCTGTCTAACTCCATGTTTAATGAAGACTCCCACCCCCTGCAACCTGAATTTCAGCTTCTTCCTTCGGGCCGGAGGTTCATCTTCCTAAAGGTATAGAACCGAGAGGTTTAAAAACAGCTTTGTCTGTGCTAGTGGTTTTCAATGTGTCTGTGTTGTTTGAAGCATGTGTCATGATGGATACCTTTTCTTACTTCTGCAAACCAAGTCTACTCACAGGTACAAAGAAATAACCTGGACCTGAACTGGACAGATGGGATATTGTGACAGTGGGATACAGTTAGGGCTGATGGTAGAGAGAGACTCACAAACCTGGTTCTGGTCTCTTGCAGTAAGCTGGTAACTGGACACAGAGCTGGGTTCAGGTTCAGGTCCAGGACCTGGTACAGATCCAGGTACTGCTCTAGATCTAAGTCTAGGTTTAGGTGTAGGTCTAGGTCCAGGTTCAGGTCCAGCAGAATGAGGTGTTTGCTCTAGACTTGAACACAACACACAGAGCTTTGAGTGAATAATGAGTGCTGAGCTGTGACATGGAGAAGAGTCATGGACAGGTGGAGATCTCACCTCTGAGCTTTGGTCTGGATGTCATGTTCCCCAGAGCTTTTAGAGGGGGGGGGCTTCCTCCTCTCTGTCCTCACACTGATCCATAGCAGAGCCTCCACCTTCACACAAACACAACAACATGCTCATTCATTACCACAAGCTTTTTAAAGCCAGAGCCTTTTCTTATCAAGCTCCACATTTGTGGAATCAGCTTCCAGTTTGTGTTGGGGCGGCAGACACCCTATCCGTTTTTAAGAGTACACTTAAGACCTTCCTTTTTGATAAAGCTTATAGTTGATAAAATAATCTAATAAGAGCGCATTGACGTAGACACGTTGGTATAGATGTAATTTGGTTGTGTGTAGACGGTGGAAGCAGGGAGAGGCATATACGTGCCTTGATCCCTGCCGAGTCGACGCACAACTGTTGATTGGTGTCAGTGCCAAAAAACTTTTTAGGAGCAATGCGCTCATGGTATAGATGTGACGCATGCATCTTAGTTCCTACTCTTTTCCCTCACCCTATCCTAAGGGAGTGCATGTACATAGACATGTTAGTTTAGCTGCTAGGCTTGGACTGTCGGGGGACACCTTACTTCTTCCTTCTGTCTGTCTGTACCTGTGCACTCTCATGTTCCAAATAACCCAGCTTCCCCAACATTTATTTTTGGTGTCTATCTACGCCGGGATCCTGAGTCGAGGCTGATCCTGTTGCTGTGGTCGTGTGTCCTCGATCCTGAGTTCTGGATCTGAGTCCTGGACTTCGAGTCATGGCTGAACCTGTCTCTGCGGTCCTGCCTGACTCTCATCATACAACTTCCCTGATGGCTCCCACAGGATTGTTGACATCCTCGTGGATTCATCTTCTTATTACAGACACATGCATTTCCTAACATTCGGTCTATATGCTGTAAAATGTATTATCTCTTGGATTTACACACGGCATCTATTGCACGTCTGTCCGTCCTGGGAGAGGGATCCCTCCTCTGTTGCTCTCCCTGAGGTTTCTCCCATTTTTCCCTTTAAACTGTGGGTTTTCTCTGGAAGTCTTTCCTTGTACGATGTGAGGGTCTAAGGACAGAGGGTCTAAGGACAGAGGGTCTAAGGACAGAGGGTCTAAGGACAGAGGGCCTAAGGACAGAGGGTGTTGTATTGTCATACTGATATGTTGTACAAACTGTGAAGTCCACTGAGACAAATGTAACATTTATGATATTGGGCTATAAATAAACATTGATTGATGGGGCTGTCAACCTGACAGACTCTCCCTCACCTGCCTGAGCTGTTTGGCTAATTCATATCTTATAATTACACTACTCTTTGCGCAGTTTACTGTTTGAACTGAACTATTTGTACACAGCGTGTTCCATGACAGACACAAACAGCGTTGTCAGGTAGGGTAGCCATGGACGTATAATAAGAACTGGACACAGCGTCAGAGGCGGGGTTTCGTTAATTCCTATGAGAGCTGCTCCGTGACACATGACGACAAAATGACCTGACGCTCTTGAGAGCAAAACGTGACAAATGACCCGTCATGCTGCCTCTCGAGAAGAAGTACCTGTCGGAGGAAATCTCGGACTAGGCTAGTCCGGACCTCCTTCTCATTTTTAGAAAATGTATTGATAACTGTGATGAAAACTTCTGTCTTTCAATGTTCAGTTCAATGAAGGAGACTGGATCGTCGTTAGCCAAAGCACTGAGTTTATTCTAAATACAAACAAGCGGCCGGAGAATTCACAAGGTAAAGCCACAACTTTCATTATGGGACACCAGGCCAACTCTGAAGACAAAGGAGCCAGGAACACATCTATACATGAGAAGAGGAGGGCTTTAGAAAACGCGGGTTTTCCTTTAATGCAAGCCAGATATCACAGAACAAAGGACTGTTTGTCTCATAAAGCATAGACGAGAATAAATACCCTCCCCCACAGGAAGGCGGGGGAGGCCTCTCCAAGCTTACTGCAAGGAAAGATCCCCTATCATCAAAAGTCAAAGACAACAGAGATTGGACCAAAAATATTCCATGACAATAACGTTATTTAAACAAACAAACACTGAAATAATACGAAAAAAAGGCAGAGTTGGAGAGGAGCCAAAGACAATGCAGCCATCTTCACGGTGCAGGTATGTATGTAACACCAGTGTTGTAGTCAAGTCACCAATTCACGAGTCCAAGTCACTCTCGAGTCCTCACTTTTCGAGTCAGGAGTGGTTCACAAGGGGGTTCACAGTAACCGCTCAGAAGCACTGTGAAGCATGCCTAATTTGCATTATGCAACATTCTGGTAGACCAGTAAAGGTTACAGGACCCGGAGCACATCCACCTCCCAGCAGGCCATTTGAGCACCTAATGCTGGATTTCATTGAGCTTAGCCCATCAGAGGGTAAGAAGCACTGTCTGGTGGTGGTTGACATGTGGTCCAAATGGGTTGAAGCTTTCCCAGTAAAAGCACAGACAGCAAATGCTGTGGCAAAGGCACTGAGGGAAATCATTCCTAGATGGGGACTACCAGACAACATTTCTAGCGACAACCTTTGAATTAGAACAACGGTTCACATTTTGCTAATGAGGCCATTACGCAGATAGGAGAATACATGGGCATGGACATCAGAAAGCACTGTGCTTATCATCCACAGAGTGGGGGTGGGGTGGAAAGAGAGAACGGCACAATAAAAAACAAGCTAGCAAAATGCTGTGCAGACACAGGTCTGTCATGGACACAAGCTCTGCCCATTGTGCTGATGTACATGCGGATGCGGAAAAGAACACGGAGTCAACCGTCAGCCCATTTGAAATCCTTTTTGGGGCTCCTCCACAGATTGGACTCAAGGCTCCAGGATGTCCTCTTCCCTCCACAACTTTGTGTGAGGATACTATGTTGTCATATTGTGTTAACCCGTCATCCACTTTAGCGACTGCCACTGGTCCACTTCACCATCTCCAACCCGGCGACTTCGTGCTGGTCAAGGATTTCCGGAGAAAGAGCTGGAAATCCAATCGTTGGCAAGGTCCCTACCAGGTGCTTCTCGTCACCCAGACAGCGGTCAAGGTCGCCGAGAGAGCCACGTGGATCCACGCCAGCCACTGCAAGGTCGTAGTCACAGGAAAGGAGAAACGGTAGAACCAACGGTAGAGGAAGACGACAACAAGTGACGTGTCCTAGTCACCAACGGAAGCAGACGACAACAAGTCACGTGTCCTAGTCACCAACGGAAGGAGACAACAAGTGACGTGTCCTAGTCACCAACGGAAGACGACAACAAGTGACGTGTCCTAGTCACCAACGGAAGCAGACGACAACAAGTGACGTGTCCTAGTCACCAACGGAAGGAGACAACAAGTGACGTGTCCTAGTCACCAACGGAAGATGACAACAAGTGACGTGTCCTAGTCACCAACGGAAGATGACAACAAGTGACGTGTCCAAGTCACCACCAGCACCACACTTGCACTACATACACAAAAACACACTACACAAAAGGTGTCACGAGCGAGTGCCAGCTGAGCGGTTCCATATGCTCTCTGGTTCCTCGTTTGTGTTATCGGTGTGCGGAGTCTGACTGTCCGTGTCACAAAATCGACCGAGGGAATACACACACACACCCCATGGAGCATTCCCACCTCGTGATGAGGGCTCGCCTGGAAAGGCGACAATGCAACCGTGTGCAATGTGGATACTACTGGAGAGCCTGGACAATCATAAAATGGTTCCTCTGCATATTTGCCCTGGCGATCATTTTCGGCCTATTAATCAGTTGTACCTGTTTGATTATCCCAATACTGAAGAAGTACGTTTCCAGCATGGTATCCTCAGCTTTCGTTCAGTATAATGCTATTTGATTACACGACAATCCTTTGCGCCACAGTGAGATAGACCAGCTAGAATCAGAAGAGTCTCGTTTCGACACTACAATATAATCCATGTGTACCCTCCTCTTATGCTGACATTATATTGGAGTCTTTATATTGGAGTCTGTCCTCCACAAAAACAGCCAGTTTTCTATGATATATTTGTGATGTGTTTACTTAAACCAGCGATGGAGTGTATTCATTGATGTGTTATATCAGTCTATCCTGTCATTTGGGTTTTTATTGATCAAGTATGATCAAAAGGGGAGAATGTAGTGGAAATGTTTATTATATCCTTATATGTTTAAACCAAATGCTTCTCATTTCCTGAGATGGGCTGTTTTCTTCTCATATTCTAGTGTAGGGTTTTCTTCCCAAGCGCTTCAAGGCCACAGAGCTGATTTGTGAGACTATGTTGAGACTACTCCTCTTCACACAAAGTCTCCCAAGAGCTTCCCTATTCTGAGCTCAAGGACAGGTGTCTAATAACAATATGAGACCGTGTGAAGACAGATTTCTGAGCTTCCCGCCCTTTCCTGTATATAAGCCTTGCTATTTTATTACTACTGCGCACACTCCTGCAGACTATCCTATACTCTGTGAGACCTGTGTCTATGTATTGTATCTATGTATTTGAAGCTTCAAATAAATAACCAGAAAGACAACTCTGTCTGATTCACCATTTATTTGTTTTGATCACTCTGACTTGTACTCTCCACAGTGTTGGGTCTCAGATTTCCATAACAGGAGGAAACTCTGCTCATCTCTTCCTCTTCAGTCCTGTGTCTGCGTGTATCTGATCTGAGGACGCTGTTAGTCCCTTCAGAGTATCAAAACACATCGAGTGACGTGAGAACAGGTCTAACGGGAAGGAGAACAGGTCTAACAGGAAGGAGAACCAGTCAAGGTGAGAGGTGATGGAGGTGACGAAGTTCTACTAGCTCTCCACTAGATGGTGCTGACTGACAAAACCTTTCAGATCAGCAGGTACAAACACATTGGAGTGATATGGAATCTGAAGAAGTTCAGGCTGTATGATGTTCTTTTTCCACTTCTTCAAACAGGCTTTGGCTTGCAAACACATTTTGATTTAATGGCAAATGTACTCCTATACCCCTGTAACAACTTTGTATCTTCATTTCAAAAGCTTTTCATGTGAAATATCAATACATGTGTTATGTTTAGGAAACCATATTGCATAGGTTAGGTCAGGGGTTCCCAAACTTT
This sequence comes from Gymnodraco acuticeps, assembly GCF_902827175.1. Lineage (NCBI taxonomy): Eukaryota > Metazoa > Chordata > Actinopteri > Perciformes > Bathydraconidae > Gymnodraco > Gymnodraco acuticeps. Next base: position 199,657 of record NW_022990159.1, read on the forward strand.
GCCATTCCAAGGACCCCCATATAGCATGATCCTCTGGCGGGGACCCCCCTGTTGCAATTATTTTTTTTAATTATGAGTACCTTATGATGGGAAATATGACAAAGCAATCATACAGCTTAATACATTTTCTATATATATATTTGTATCAATAATAATTAATAATCAGTTATTCTTCTAAACATTTATTGTATTTATTTTGTGTTTGTCATTCGTCATTCATTGTGTCTTCTGTTATAAACATTCTTAACACAATATTAAACAGTCATATCAACAGTAAATATATTTTAAAGCATTTTTAAAGTGATATCTGTCTTTATAATATTATATATAATATTGAAAAGTAATATTAACAACAAACATATTTATATTCATATATATAAACAACAATATTTGCTACATCCGTGCTCTCATCCAGTGCAGAGCGAAATATTCACTAGCAGCTCGATTCTGATTGGCTTGAAAGGCGGTCGTGTGATTTAAAAAAATAATTAAAAGATTGGCATCAAAGGACACATAGATTGATAGATATGCAGTTATTAATTACATCTAAAAAAAAAAGATTCCCCTTTCCCTCAAACTTTGCTTGACCCCCCTGGCGGCCCCCTGGGGGGTCGGGGCCCACACTTTGAAAAAAACTGTTCTAGAGCACCCTGAAACCGAGGGAAACTCTGAAAGAATACGCCCATTGGCTACAAATCAATATATGATTGGTTGATCAAACGGTCAATCCAAACGCTCTCCTTCAGTGTAAGGGCCAGGGCCTTCTATCAAGGATATAGAATACCTTGTTGAAGGATATTCTACCCAGAGACCCAGAGAAATATCTCATTGGTTGCATTTTTTTCCTATGTGATCATCGTATTAAGGGGTATAAAGTATATTGATAAACCTTTATTTCAGGTCGTCAATGCACCTGATGTGACACACCATTGAAGACGAGGTCCTCCTGACCCATGTGGATCCAGAAGCTGGACCTTCAGCCAGGCCTGATGACACACTGCAAGAGCCACCTCTAAAGAGAAAATGCAAGCGCACCAGAAAACCAGAGCAGAGGGATGATGCCTACGAGACTCTGCTGAGCCGTGACACGGAGAGGGACGATGCCTACAAGACTCTGCTGAGCCGTGACACGGAGAGGGACGATGCCTACAAGACTCTGCTGAGCCGTGAAATGGAGAGGGACGATGCCTACGAGACTCTGCTGAGCCGTGACACGGAGAGGGATGATGCCTACGAGACTCTGCTGAGCCGTGACACGGAGAGGGACGATGCCTACGAGACTCTGCTGTGCCGTGACACGGAGAGGGACGATGCCTACGAGACTCTGCTGAGCCGTGAAATGGAGAGGGACGATGCCTACGAGACTCTACTGAGCCGTGACACGGAGAGGGACGATGCCTACGAGACTCTGCTGAGCCGTGACACGGAGAGGGACGATGCCTACGAGACTCTGCTGAGCCGTGACACGGAGAGGGACGATGCCTACAAGACTCTGCTGAGCCGTGAAATGGAGAGGGACGATGCCTACGAGACTCTGCTGAGCCGTGACACGGAGAGGGATGATGCCTATGAGACTCTGCTGAGCCGTGACACGGAGAGGGACGATGCCTACGAGACTCTGCTGAGCCGTGACACGGAGAGGGACGATGCCTACGAGACTCTGCTGAGCCGTGAAATGGAGAGGGACGATGCCTACGAGACTCTGCTGAGCCGTAACACGGAGAGGGACGATGCCTACGAGACTCTGCTGAGCCGTGACACGGAGAGGGCAGAGATTCAGATCCGTCTGGCCAAACAACAAATACAGCTGTGCCGGCTTCAGCAAACTGAAACCTCACTGAGAATTCAGCTCCTCAAAGCACGCCTGGATGATCCAGCTGCCTTTGAATGAATGTTTTATTGTTGTTACCCTAGTGGGAGTATTTTTTTAAATTACAATTTCATTATGATTTGATGTCCTTTATGTATTTAAAAATATAATTAGACATTATAGATGTCTCTGCAATGTGTTCTGTTGTCTTCCTTGTATTATTTTTCATGTCCACTAGATGGCGCTCGTAGGATTAAAGCACTGATATTCAGGATCTAGTAATCTTGAAAAGTCGTAATCTGGATCAGGCTGATCCTATCCTGAATTGCTTTGAACTACAGGGACAACATCTGGCCGATTTGTCTGATCCTGGATCACAAAAAAGGGGATTTCAAAATCTGATCGGATCTGATTGAGATTACAAGTTTTGAACTCCTGGGCCCTGGCCATCATCATGGACATCAACATCCCCATCCCCGCCCAACAGCAAAAATACACAATAACCTACAGAAATCTCAAATCCATCTCACCTTCAGCAATCACTGCCTCCATTACCTGCAAGATGTCTGTCTCCCCCCCCCCCCCCCCCCACTTTCTGAAAACCCATCTGAACTTGTGGACTATTATAACAGCACCCTCTCCTTCTGTCTCAATGAACTGGCCCCCACAAAAACAAAACATGTCTCTTTCATACACTCCGCCCCCTGGTATACCCCCGAACTCCGCCAAATGAAATCAAGGAAACGTCAACTTGAACGCCAACACAGAAGAAAACCACACTAACAGTCCATCTTCAAATCTACAAAGACTATCTCCAGCAGTACAGTAACGCACTCAAAGCAGCCCGGTCTAATTACTACTCACAACTCATTCAGTCTGGCTCCAGCAACCCCAAGCGTCTGTTCTGCACCATCAGCAAACTTCTCAAACCCTGTGACAACGCCACCTCGTCCTTCACCACCGAACAGTGCAACTCCTTCCTCTCGTTTTTCCAAACCAAAATCAGCCACATTTACAGCAATCTGACACCCTCATCAGCACCCCCCACCTCCCCTCCTGGCTCCCCCCCTTCACCTCACAGCCCCTGTCCCACTTCTCCCCTGTGACCCCCATGCAACTGTCCGACTTCATGACTGGAATGAACTCCACCTGCACACTTGACCCAATGCCCTCCAAATGTGTTAAAGAGAGCCTCCCTGCCATCTCCCAACTCATCGCCACCATCATGAACTCCTCCCTCAGATCTGGATCAGTTCCCCCCTCTCTCAAACTGGCTGCTGTCACACCCATTCTCAAAAGACCTGGACTCACACCTGACATCATGTCCAACTTCCGGCCCATCTCAAATCTCCCCTTTCTGTCAAAAATACTTGAACGTGTCGTTGCCTCACAACTTAAAGCCCACCTCAGCTCCAATGACCTCTTTGAGCCATTTCAATCCGGTTTCCGATCAAAACACAGAAACAGCTCTTCTCAAAATCACAAACGACCTCCTCCTCTCCTCTGACTCCGGCAACCTGAACATCCTCATCCTCCTCGACCTCACCGCAGCATTCGACACCATCAACCACGCCATCCTGCTGTCCCTCCTCGAATCATCACTCAACATCACCGACACTGCACTCTCCTGGCTGAAATCCTACCTCACAGACAGACATCAGTTTATCAACATCAACAACTGCACCTCCTCCACTGCTCCTCTGTCCCAAGGCGTCCCCCAGGGTTCGGTGCTTGGCCCCCTCCTCTTCATCCTCTACATGCTCCCCCTTGGCAAAATCATTTGCCGCCACAACCTTCAATTTCACTGCTACGCCGATGACATCCAACTTTATATCTCCACAAAAACCATCACCCCCACAACACACTCCACTCTCACCAACTGTCTCTCAGAAATAAAAGCATGGATGCAAACAAACTATCTCCAACTGAACAGTGCCAAATCAGACATCATCATCATCATCGGCCCCCCATCATCATCATCGGCCCCCCATCCCGTATCAAAGACATCCAGAATTTCAACTTCACCATTGACAGCCACACTCTATCTCCCCCCCTCACATCCGCAACCTCGGAGTCATCTTCGACAGTCAGCTCAAATTCAACCACCATATAAATCACATCACCAGGACCGCCTTTTTCCACCTCAAAAGCATTGCCCGTCTCCGCCCATCACTCTCCTCCTCTGCTGCTGAGACCCTGATTCATGCATTCATCACTTCACGACTCGACTACTGCAATAGCATCCTCTACGGCAGACCATCCAACCTCCTCAATAAACTCCAACACATCCAGAACTCTGCTGCCCACCTCCTCTCCCACACCCGCTCCCGAGACCACATCACTCCCGTCCTCCAGAACCTCCACTGGCTCCCCGTCCGTCAAAGAATCGACTTCAAAGTCCTCCTAATTACTCACAAAGCCCTCAACAATCTGGAACTCACTCCCCAACCCATCAGACTGCCCTCACCTCTTCAATCTGGCTTTTAATGTGTGATTGTTTTTGTATTATTTAACTTTAACTATATATTTATTTGTTGTTCCTTTCTTTTCACTATATCTGTAAAGCCTCTTTGAGCGCCTGTAAAAGCGCTAACAAAATAAATCTATTATTATTATAATATCACATCTGCTATGTTTACTCTTTGATGCTGAACCTTTTCTTTTTTTAAACATGTCAGTCACGCTGATCGGAGCTGTTGGACCGGATCAGACACGATCAGACACTCCCTGCATTTCCACGGAAGATCTGATGTCAGATTACAATCAAACTGCTGCCAACAGCTGGCACCAGTTCAAGGAAGTCTTTTTTTAATGATTCTTCTTCTCCGAGGGACATTCTCCACAATACTATAGAATAGATTTATAGAATCAGCATCAAGAAACATTAGTCCTCTCCATTCAAACAGTGAAACAGAACCATTTCATCAAAGTGATACAGATTCCTCTGGGAGGATTCTCACCTGAGGAACTGAGTTTTAGGAAACACAAATACTTTGTCAGGTTAGGTTACTTCTTGTTTGGAATTATCCCCAAATGTATAATCTCAAATAAAAAAGCTTTTCAACCATATTCTCACCTGCTGAATTCCCTTCAGGTCAATTGAGAAAGCTTCATATGAGGAGGAAACTCTTCCTGGTCAGAAAGCCAGTCTGTGAGAGGGGGTGTAGTTCTACCAAGTGTCCACTAGGTGGTGCTAACGAACCATCGAATGAAATGAAGCTCAGCACTAACAGATGATGAGCAGCGTGGATGACCTGCATGTGTGCCTGATCGGACACATTATATTACATTGATTTAGCTTTGATCTAAAGTGACAACAATTTTTACAATAAATCAAACCAACTATAAAGATATAAACTAAGAACAGCAAGACTCCTGCAGGAACATTCACTTCAAACAACCTAAACGTTTTTAGACTCCCCTGACGCTCACCCGATTCGTACTTGTAATTGTTCTATCTATAGCCAATCAGATGTCTCCTGTCTACAATTTAAATGGTTTAATCAAGTTTGCAATGTTTTGAACAGGCATCCACACAGTCACCTACTTTGTAATGTTCGATACCTCCCTGGCTGTAAGCGTCACGATATCCACCTCTCACCCACAACCTCACATACGAGTACTGAATGTGCATCAAAGTGATCTTAGGAAGGCAGATGTAGCAAAAGATGAACGTAAACGACAAACGAGGCGATCGACATGTTTATTTCCTGGTAAATCCACAATGGGTCCTCAATGTACACGCCCCGGATTCCCCTGACGAAAATAATAGAATTCCGCCAGTTGTCATGACTCAAGTTATACTGCAACACCGGCAGGGGCGGACTGGCCATCTGAACTTGCTTTGACAGGCGACAGAGGTCCACCGTTTCCCCGCAGCGAGGCCCCCCCCCCCCCCCCCCCGTTGACAGTTCACTGTCTAGCACCCACGGGAAGGGGCGCTGTACCTTAATAATATAAAGGCTTGTATTTGCGTGCATTTCCTGTTCGGAAAGTGGCGCTGTCCTGAGAGTGGAAGTGTCCTGAGATTAGCGCCTGCAGGCTCCATGGAGCTGTCAACTCCGGACTGCGCTAAATGCGTACATGAAGCACTACGTCATGAACGCAATAAATCTACCCTCGTGGGGACGCGCTCATGTGATTGGCTTAGAATGGAGGAGACATCTGATTGGCTATAGATAGAAAAATTACAAGTACGAATCGGCTGAGCGTCAGGGGAGTCTCAAAAACCCACACACGAATGCACAGCGATCCGTGCACAGAGAGCGGTTGTGTTTGCAGGTGCAGAGGTTTTAAACGGAAAACTAATATGTGAGGATCAAAAATACATATGTAAAACTTTTTTCTGTGTTTGGATTTTATTTACATGAATATGAAACGGAACACATTTGTGTGCTTTGAAAAACACAAGTGTGGATCCTTCTGTGTGCATGTGTGTGTTATGAGACTGCTCTGAGCCCATAGTTCTGTGCTGCCGCCATTTTAAGTCACGGTTGCAGTTCAGACGCTGATAATAGAACAGAAGACGGACCCCTCCATATATCATGCTATCACAAACATCGCATCAGCAAAGTCAATGCTCCATCAAACTGTTTTAAATCCAAAGTCCAGCAAACATGAGACTCCACTGGGCCGTCTCTGAATGCAGGGTCATTACAGACAGGCCCTTTACACTCAGGTATCATATCACGTCTGCTATGTTTCAATGTGAAAACATTACAAAACAAACATGTCAGCCATGTTGATCTGAGTTTTTAGACACTCCCTGCATTTCCACTGAAGAAGTGGACTCAGATTCCAGTCAAACTGCTGCCAAGTACTGTCGCCATAACAAGGAAGTCTTTCTAAAATCATTCTTCTTTCATTCGGAGGTGAGGTCTCTACAATACTTTGGGTTAGATATATAGAATCAGCACCAAGAAGCATTTGTTCTGACCAGTTCAACAGGGATACAGCACGATGTGATCAGAGGGATCCTGATCATCCAACTTTACGGATTAAGTTGAATTAGGTCAAGTAATTGATTGGCTGTATCCATCCCCGAATGCATCATAATGGACCTAATAAACGTACGAACCAAACAAAGCATTTCAATCATATTCTCACCTGTTGAATTCCCTTCAGGTCAGTTCAGACGCCTGCATGTGTGGAGGAAACTCTGCTCATCTCTTCCTCTTCAGTCCTGTGTCTGCGTGTATCTGATCTGAGGACGCCGTCACTCCCTTCAGAGTATCAAAACACATCGAGTGACGTGAGAACAGGTCTAACGGGAAGGAGAACCAGTCAAGGTGTGAGGTGATGGAGGTGACGAAGTTCTACTAGCTCTCCACTAGATGGTGCTGACTGACAAAACCTTTCAGATCAGCAGGTACAAACACATAGGAGTGATATGGAATCTGAAGAAGTTCAGGCTGTATGATGTTCTTTTTCCACTTCTTCAAACAGGCTTTGGCTTGCAAACACATTTTGATTTAATGGCAAATGTACTCCTATACCCCTGTAACAACTTTGTATCTTCATTTCAAAAGCTTTTCATGTGAAATATCAATACATGTGTTTAGGAAACCATATTGCATAGGTTAGGTCAGGGGTTCCCAAACTTTGCCATTCCAAGGACCCCCATATAGCATGATCCTCTGGCGGGGACCCCCCTGTTGCAATTATTTTTTTTAATTATGAGTACCTTATGATGGGAAATATGACAAAGCAATCATACAGCTTAATACATTTTCTATATATATATTTGTATCAATAATAATTAATAATCAGTTATTCTTCTAAACATTTATTGTATTTATCTTGTGTTTGTCATTCGTCATTCATTGTGTCTTCTGTTATAAACATTATTAACACAATATTAAACAGTCATATCAACAGTAAACATATTTTAAAGCATTTTTAAAGTGATTTCTGTCTTTATAATATGATATCATTTTGAACAGTAATATGAACAATTAACATATCTTTGTTGCATATTTGAAAGCTATTTATGCCTTAATAATATTATATATAATATTGAAAAGTAATATTAACAACAAACATATTTATATTCATATATATAAACAACAATATTTGCTCGATTCTGATTGGCTTGAAAGGCGGTCGTGTGATTTAAAAAAATAATCAAAAGATTGGCATCAAAGGACACATAGATTGATAGATATGCAGTTATTAATTACATCTAAAAAAAAAATATTCCCCTTTCCCTCAAACTTTGCTTGACACCCCTGGCGGCCCCCCGGGGGGTCGGGGCCCACACTTTGAAAAACACTGTTCTAGAGCACCCTGAAACCGAGGGATACTCTGAAAGAATACGCCCATTGGCTACAAATCAATATATGATTGGTTGATCAAACGGTCAATCCAAATGCTCTCCTTCAGTGTAAGTGCCAGGGCCTTCTATCAAGGATATAGAATACCTTGTTGAAGGATATTCTACCCAGAGACCCAGAGAAATATCTCATTGGCTGCATTTTTTTCCTATGTGATCATCGTATTAAGGGGTATAAAGTATATTGATAAACCTTCATTTCAGGTCGTCAATGCACCTGATGTGACACACCATTGAAGACGAGGTCCTCCTGACCCATGTGGATCCAGAAGCTGGACCTTCAGCCAGGCATGATGACACACTGCAAGAGCCACCTCTAAAGAGAAAATGCAAGCGCAACCAGAAAACCAGAGCAGAGGGACGATGCCTACGAGACCTCTGCTGAGCCGTGACACGGAGAGGGACATGCCTACAAGACTCTGCTGAACCGTGACACGGAGAGGGACGATGCCTACGAGACTCTGCTGAGCCGTGACACGGAGAGACGATGCCTACGAGATTCTGCTGAGCCGTGACCCGGAGAGGGACGATGCCTACGAGAGTCTGCTGAGCCGTGACACGGAGAGGGACGATGCCTACGAGACTCTGCTGAACCGTGACACGGAGAGAGACGATGCCTACGAGACTCTGCTGAGCCGTGACAACGGAGAGACGATGCCTACGAGACTCTGCTGAGCCGTGACACGGAGAGGGACGATGCCTAACGAGACTCCTGCTGAGCCGTGACCCGGAGAGGGACAATGCCTACGAGACTCTGCTGAGCCGTGACACGGAGAGGACGATGCCTACAGACCTCTGCTGAGGCCGTGACAACGGAGAGCTACGAGACTCTGCTGAGCCGTGACACGGAGAGGGACGATGCCTACGAGACTCTGCTGAGCCGTGACACGGAGAGGGACGATGCCTACGAGACTCTGCTGAGCCGTGACACGGAGAGGGACGATGCCTACGAGACTCTGCTGAGCCGTGACACGGAGAGAGACGATGCCTACGAGACTCTGCTGAGCCGTGACACGGAGAGAGACGATGCCTACGAGACTCTGCTGAGCCGTGACACGGAGAGAGACGATGCCTACGAGACTCTGCTGAGCCGTGACACGGAGAGGGACGATGCCTACGAGACTCTGCTGAGCCGTGACACGGAGAGGGACGATGCCTACGAGACTCTGCTGAGCCGTGACACGGAGAGGGACGATGCCTACGAGACTCTGCTGAGCCGTGACACGGAGAGGGACGATGCCTACGAGACTCTGCTGAAGCCGTGACCCGGAGAGGGACGATGCCTACGAGACTCTGCTGAGCCGTGACACGGAGAGGGACGATGCCTACGAGACTCTGCTGAGCCGTGACACGGAGAGAGACGATGCCTACGAGACTCTGCTGAGCCGTGACACGGAGAGGGACGATGCCTACGAGACTCTGCTGAGCCGTGACACGGAGAGAGACGATGCCTACGAGACTCTGCTGAGCCGTGACACGGAGAGAGACGATGCCTACGAGACTCTGCTGAGCCGTGACACGGAGAGAGACGATGCCTATGAGACTCTGCTGAGCCGTGACACGGAGAGAGACGATGCCTACGAGACTCTGCTGAGCCGTGACACGGAGAGGGACGATGCCTACGAGACTCTGCTGAGCCGTGACACGGAGAGGGACGATGCCTACGAGACTCTGCTGAGCCGTGACACGTATACAATACATTTTGATCATGAACACATTTCTCTTTCTCTCTGTGTTGTGGAGATGCTGAGACTCAAGGTACCAACTACTGAAGCATGCTGCTCTGTTTTTACTGACATGTAACATATTATTTCACCTTGCTCTATGTTTTTTAACGCACATTCAAAAACGGGAACATTTTCGGGAGTTTCAACCGGGTACCGGCCCCCGGGTACGGAAAGGCGACGTTTTGGCCCCCCATCCCACTGTGTTTACAGCTCAGCACTGCCACGATCTTGGTGTTATGTCACGGTGTTAGTGTTGTCTGTCTGGTAATGGGTTTTGTTTTGCTGTCCTGTTCTCCCCGTCTCTTTCTCATATCTATAACTCCTCTCCTCTACTCCTATCCTCGACTCCTATCCTCAATACTTAGTCCCGCCCACAGGAGATGCGAGCGGAGGACTCGAGGAGGGGAACGGAGGAGCCGAGGAGGGGAACCGAGGAGAGAGGAGGGGAACCGAGGAGAGAGGAGTCGAGGAGGGGAACCGAGGAGAGAGGAGGGGAACCGAGGAGAGAGGAGACATCTACTAGGAATAATACATGTCCAAAGTGTCTATTACGTTAGTAGGAAGTCCGACCTAGAGCATTGGAATAGAACAGGTTGTTTCATAAGGCCCAATGAGAACAAACACGAGGCAGAATCTAAACAGGGAAGAGTAGAAAAATGTTGAATCATTAAACATCTGATAGAACAAGAACAAGACACACCTAGTTTTTGTTTTGAAGGAGGGGCAGCTTGGGCGTATTGTTGTTCATAGCTGGTGGAACGGGAAATACATGATTTTTGGCATGAAGTTCATTGTGTGACTAACTCTCCAACTTTGAATTTCAGATGTCCAAGTTGTCGGGGAGAGCCAGATGTATCGATGGAAGCCGGCAGCTCAAGAGTCCAGTAAGTATCCTTCACGTCTCCAGATACGTTGAAGGCTAAAGGAGTAGGATGTTCTAAGTTGGCTTCAGCTCGAAGCGCATGCCGTGTTTAACATCAGTGGTGGAATGTAACCAACTACATTTACATTACTGCACAAAGTACCACAGAAATATACTTGAGTATTTGCATGTTCTACTACTCTGTACTTCTACTCAATATGCTGAGACTCAAGGTACTAACTACTGAAGCATGCTGCTCGGTGTTTACTGACATGTAACATTTTATCTCACCTTGCTCTATGTTTTTTAACGCACATTCAAAAACGGGAACATTTTCGGGAGTTTCAACCGGGTACCGGCCCCCGGGAGAGGGGACGTTTTGGTCCCCCATCCCACTGTGTTTACAGCTCAGCACTGCCACGATCTTGGTGTTATGTCACGGTGTTAGTGTTGTCTGTCTGGTAATGGGTTTTGTTTTGCTGTGCTGTTCTCCCTGTCTCTTTCTCATTTCTATAACTCCTCTCCTCGACTCCTATCCTCGACTCCTATCCTCAATACTTAGTCCCGCACACAGGAGATGCGAGCGGAGGAGCCGAGGAGGGGAACCGAGGAGAGAGGAGTCGAGGAGGGGAACAGAGGAGAGAGGAGGGGAACCGAGGACTGAGGAGGGGAGCCGAGGAGAGAGGAGGGGAGCCGAGGAGAGAGGAGGGGAGCCGAGGAGAGAGGAGCGGAAGCAGCAGGCGGTTAGAGAAATGAGAACTCCTCTCCTCTGAGCGGCCATTTTAAAGAGACGTCCATTAATGATGACAGGAGGCAGCAGCCCTCTGTCTGATGGACAGATGTGTTCATGACCACTTCTATATTTACTTTGATTCATTCACAGTGCGGTGTAATGAGACAATAACAGGCTACAGATGAGGACACACACACACACACACACACACACACACACACACACACACACACACACACACACACACACACATATATGTATATAAATATATACCATTTCAGAATCAAACAGAGCACTCTCATAATAACGTAACACTATCAGAGACTGGATATACCAGACAAAATAGCTCAAAATAAGATCTGTGGGAAACGTAGCTGTTTGATAAATGCACGTTTTGTTCAGCCGGATAATATCCACATGTCTACCCTACTTTTATAATTTTCGAATCATAAATCTATTGATTAGATTAGATTTATGATAGACTTTTGAAACTACAAGAAGATAAGGAGGACTTTTACAAAAAAGTAATAGAGTTGTTTGTCCAGAGGGATAGGCAAATGGACTTCATCTTCAAGTCAAGGTAAGACTGCAATTTGATTGAAAATGGGATCTTACTAAGAGAGAACAATTCAATATTTAAATGATACAATTACATGTTTTGGGTATCCTTTTGTTGAACTGTCTGTTTAAAATTAATTGAAGCATCAGACTAAAAAAGCTTTTGAAAATAATATTATATTTTGATTTAGGTCAAAATATAATATTTGTAAACCTGAAGAGCCAGAGCCTCAGCAGCCATGAACCTCACTGCAGAAGCTTATATATAGACATCTACGTTGTTTGTGCCCCACCACTTTAGTACATATAAAAACGCCACACACACACACACTGTACCACACACACACCTACACACTGTACCACACACACACCTACACACTGTACCACACACACCTACACACTGTACCACACACACACCTACACACTGTACCACACCACTACACACTGTACAACCACACACACCTACACACTGTACCACACACACACCTACACCACTGTACCACACACACCTACACACTGTACCACACACACCTACACACTGTACCACACACACACCCTCACACTGTACCACACACACCTACACACTGTACCACACACACACACAACACACACACACACACACACACACGACCTACACACTGTACCACACACACCTACTACGCTGTACCATACACCAACCTACACCCTGTACCACACATAACACCCAACACCTACACACTATAGACCACACAACACCTACCACACTGTTACCACACACACACCTACACACTGTACCACACACACCTACACACTGTACCCACACACACAACGAGGCACACACACTCACACCTCACAACTGTAACCACTCACACACACACACAGACACAGGAGGAGGGGCACACACACCAGCTGTACCCCCCCCCCCGACCCACACACACACACGCCACACACACACACACACACACACAAACACACACACACACACACACACACAGCTCCTGCAGCCGTTGTGTATTTTATTTTGTGAAGCACTAAATGCTCTTAGAAACATCTGGACTCTTTGTTTGTAGATATCTACTAAATTAAAGCAAAGAGAGTCGGCCTGTTCTACTGAGTGATATCTATGATACACACTGCTCTGCTTTCTGCACGGACCTCCCAGCTGTTCTACTGAGTGATATCTATGATACACACTGCTCTGCTTTCTGCACGGACCTCTCAGCTGTTCTACTGAGTGATATCTATGATACACACTGCTCTGCTTTCTGCACGGACCTCTCAGCTGTTCTACTGAGTGATATCTATGATACACACTGCTCTGCTTTCTGCACGGACCTCACAGCTGTTCTACTGAGTGATATCTATGATACACACTGCTCTGCTTTCTGCACGGACCTCTCAGCTGTTCTACTGAGTGATATATATGATACACACTGCTCTGCTTTCTGCACGGACCTCTCAGCTGTTCTACTGAGTGATATATATGATACACACTGCTCTGCTTTCTGCACGGACCTCTCAGCTGTTCTACTGAGTGATATCTATGATACACACTGCTCTGCTTTCTGCACGGACCTCTCAGCTGTTCTACTGAGTGATATCTATGATACACACTGCTCTGCTTTCTGCACGGACCTCTCAGCTGTTCTACTGAGTGATATCTATGATACACACTGCACGGACCTCTCAGCTGTTCTACTGAGTGATATCTATGATACACACTGCTCTGCTTTCTGCACGGACCTCTCAGCTGTTCTACTGAGTGATATCTATGATACACACTGCTCTGCTTTCTGCACGGACCTCTCAGCTGTTCTACTGAGTGATATATATTATACACACTGCTCTGCTTTCTGCACGGACCTCTCAGCTGTTCTACTGAGTGATATATATTATACACACTGCTCTGCTTTCTGCACGGACCTCTCAGCTGTTCTACTGAGTGATATATATGATACACACTGCTCTGCTTTCTGCACGGACCTCTCAGCTGTTCTACTGAGTGATATCTATGATACACACTGCTCTGCTTTCTGCACGGACCTCTCAGCTGTTCTACTGAGTGATATCTATGATACACACTGCTCTGCTTTCTGCACGGACCTCTCAGCTGTTCTACTGAGTGATATCTATGATACACACTGCTCTGCTTTCTGCACGGACCTCTCAGCTGTTCTACTGAGTGATATCTATGATACACACTGCTCTGCTTTCTGCACGGACCTCTCAGCTGTTCTACTGAGTGATATCTATGATACACACTGCTCTGCTTTCTGCACGGACCTCTCAGCTGTTCTACTGAGTGATATATATTATACACACTGCTCTGCTTTCTGCACGGACCTCCCAGCTGTTCTCTCTGGAAACATCGCGTCACCATGAAAGCAGTTACTACAATAATATCCAGGGGATGCATGCAGAGCTGTGATTGGCTGAGATCAGTCCGGCCGTACGTCACGACTCTTTGAAACATCTGTGTTCCCGGAAATGCATCCACGAAGGAGCCGAGGAGGAGCCATCAGTGTCTCCTCGGTTAGAGCTCCTCCAGAGAGCCTCCTCTCTCCTCTCTCCTCGGTTAGAGCTCCTCCAGAGAGCCTCCTCTCTCCTCTCCTCTCTCCTCGGTTAGAGCTCCACCAGAGAGCCTCCTCTCTCCTCTCTCCTCGGTTAGAGCTCCTCCAGAGAGCCTCCTCTCTCCTCTCTCCTCTCTCCTCGGTTAGAGCTCCTCCAGAGAGCCTCCTCTCTCCTCTCTCCTCTCTCCTCTCTCCTCGGTTAGAGCTCCTCCAGAGAGCCTCCTCTCTCCTCTCTCCTCGGTTAGAGCTCCTCCAGAGAGCCTCCTCTCTCCTCTCTCCTCTCTCCTGGTTAGAGCTCCTCCAGAGAGCCTCCTCTCTCCTCTCTCCTCGGTTAGAGCTCCTTCAGAGAGCCTCCTCTCTCCTCTCTCCTCGGTTAGAGCTCCTCCAGAGAGCCTCCTCTCTCCTCTCTCCTCTCTCCTCGATTAGAGCTCCTCCAGAGAGCCTCCTCTCTCCTCTCTCCTCGGTTAGAGCTCCTCCAGAGAGCCTCCTCTCTCCTCTCTCCTCGGTTAGAGCTCCTCCAGAGAGCCTCCTCTCTCCTCTCTCCTCGATTAGAGCTCCTCCAGAGAGCCTCCTCTCTCCTCTCTCCTCGGTTAGAGCTCCTCCAGAGAGCCTCCTCTCTCCTCTCTCCTCGGTTAGAGCTCCTCCAGAGAGCCTCCTCTCTCCTCTCTCCTCGGTTAGAGCTCCTCCAGAGAGCCTCCTCTCTCCTCCTCTCTCCTCTCTCCTCTCTCCTCGGTTAGAGCTCCTCCAGAGAGCCTCCTCTCTCCTCTCTCCTCTCTCCTTGATCCTCGGTCCTCGAAGTGCATTTAGAGAAATGAGATGTCCTTCAACATGGCGCGCTGAAATTCATTTCCAGGTCACTACCGGAGGACCGAGGAGTCGAGGAGGGGGATTTGATGAAATGAGAAAGGGCCAAAGAGTTACAAACCTTTAGAGAGAAGAAGAAGAAGACTCCAGAGCACGACGAGCACAAACCGCTCTCTTCCCTGCAGGTAATCAGCAGCTGATCAGAACCTGCCTGTGCACCTGGGACTGACGGCTGATTGGTCCCCTCACCCTCAGCTGGCCTATCAGCAGCCAGAGCCAGTCTTAAAGGAGGAGCTCCACTTCCCTCTCAGACCTGCTGCTGACTCCAGAGCCTCTCTGTGAGCACCCTGTGTCCTGCTTGAGTGTGAATGTGTGGGAGGTGGAGGGTTAGGGTAGGTTTGGGGTACCCTCTCCATCACAGGTAAACTGTGTTGGACACACTAGGTTAGTAGATCGAAGCCCCCCCTGTAATTGTTTTGTCTCCTTGTTAGTAGACCAGATGGTGGGGGGGGGGGGGGGGGGGGGGGGCTTTTTGTTTGAGGTGTGTTTCAGAGAGAAGATACATGCTTTAATGAGCTGCAGCACCTCTGTTCACCCTCCGTCTGAAACCAGAGCCCAGTCAATGGACATGATGTAACAGAAGTCAAATGATGAGGGCAGTGACCCACACATGAAACTCACTTTATTAGTATGTATTACTTTATTAAACTGTAACTCCATTGATAGAGTTATATGTAAATATTGCACAATCATTAGATTATTTTACATTTTAATTACATCTTATATTTCATTTATAAAGCACAGAATGATATTATAATTAACCACAAAGAGACTAGAATAATCTTCAGTGCATCTGTCCTCTCATTGGCTGTAAACAATACTTTGTGTGTCTTCATTGAGTCAGAGGTATTTGACGTTGGGGAGGACGCAGAGCATCTCAAACAGGAGGTTAGCTCCGGTCAGCGCCGTGTTTCCTGAGGGGGGGGGGATATATCAATGAGTTCAACATAATGAAATATGTGAATGATGGAATAGAGTGTGTAGTACCGGTGGTGTCGTAGGGGGGAGACACCTCCACCAGGTCACAGCCCACCAGGTTCAGACCCCGACAGCCGCGGATGATCTCCACTCCCTGAAATCAGACCCATTGAACAGCGATGGTGGACCGACAGCAGAAACATCACAATTATAACTTTTTCAGAAAATCTCAAAACTTTGTTACAAATCTGAAAATGTTGACTATTTCCTGCAGATGTGGACTTTTTACAAAAAGTCTCAACATCAAGACTTTTCTGAAAATCTCAGAATCCCCCCCCCCCCCCCCCATGATAACCCAGTAGCAGTGGCATATAGAGAAGTGTCTAATAAGAACCGATGTAATAGAGCACTAAGCAGTAGTTACAGCAGTCTACCTGTATGGAGGTGAGCCCGGCGATCTCGGGGGTCCCGGTGCCCGGAGCGAAGCCGGGGTCCAGAGCATCGATATCAAAACTCAGGTACACCGGACCCCCTCCCATCTGACCCCTGACCTCCTCCATCAGGGGAGCCAGAGACTTGAACCAGCACTCTTCCACCTGCACTACACGGAAACCCTACACACACACACACACACACACACACACACACACACACACACACACACACACACACACACACACACACACACACACACACACACACACACACACACACACACACACACACACACACACACACACACACACACACACACACACACACACACACACACACACACACACACACACACACACACCACACACACACACACACACACACACACACACACACACACACACACACACACACACACACACAGTCAGGCCTAATTCCAAACCGCCCCCTACACACTAACCCTGTCACGATTCTTAGTTTTGTGTCTGGTTGACCCTGTGTGTCCGTCAGGAACAAAGAAACACCATTCAAGTTGTTTTGAGGTTAATTATTTGTGTTCTTAATCCAAGAAATGCTGATTTGAAACCATTGTTACGAAAAGTTACGGAGTTGCAAGTGGTTAGGGTGAAGTTTGGAATTGGGCCTCAGTCAGTTAGTCAGTACCCTGTGTTACAGGAAGTAGCTGGTCCCTGTATCAGGTAGTGTATTTCATCAGAGGTACGCAGAACACGATCTTATTGATCTCCGGTACCTGAGCACGGCTCCAGGCGTAGGAGTCGGCGGAGTAACCGGACCCCCGCAGGCCGATCTGCACCACCCGGCTGCAGTCCAGCAGCCCCTCCTCCACACAGCGTCTGAAGGGGGTCCTGTGTCCGATCCGCTCCCCCAGAACCACATCACTGGTGTCAGCGTGAGCGTCAACGTGGACCAGACCCACCGGGCCGTGCCTGCAGGGAACCACAGAGTATTACAGGGAACCAATGAGTACCGTAGAGCAGTGTTTCTCAAACGTGTTCATACCAAGGACCCCCAGGATCCAACCTGATCATCAGCAGAGCACAGACTTACTTCTCAGCCACCGCCTGCAGGATGGGGTATGCAATGGTGTGGTCTCCACCTGCAGAGACAGCAGCTGTTAGAGAGCCACCGTGGAGCCAATAGGCGCTTTCACACCGGGGTCCTTTCCCCCGAACTAGGCCGATAGGGGGGAGATTTGGTTTCACACCAAAAAGGATCTAGTCCCTAGTCCCTGCGAACCTTTTCACCCCCAGATAGTCCCTGCTAGAGAGGTAGTTTGTTCCTGAGGAGGAAATGGTTCGTGGGTGTGTCGGCCACACTAACAATTTATGATTGGTTGGGCGAATTGCAAACTCCGAAAAGTTTTGTGAAGCCGCAATTGTATTTGCTCGCATTAGCATTATTAGCATTATTAGCATTATTAGCATTAGCACAGCGCACCAACGCAGAGAGACTAACTTATGGCAACACAAAAGAAAACATGGGAGCGGTGGAGATGAGGAGGGGTCGGCGCTTCGGAAGACGCGACCCAGCAGCTTCATTTGTCAGAAGCATTTTGACGGGTGATTAATCGCCGCAGCTAGCGTTACCTGCCACTCTGATCCACTGACCCCCCCCCTGACACACACACACACACACACACTCACACACACACACACACACACATACACACACAC